>NC_051220.1:35392718-35607718 GCF_015220715.1 Pygocentrus nattereri | reverse complement strand
GAGACTGCACAGTATACACTCAACACACACATACAACATGGTTAACACTGAGACTGCACAGTATACACTCAACACATACAAACAACATGGTTAACACTGAGACTGCACAGTATACACTCAACACATACAAACAACATGATTAACACTGAGACTGCACAGTATACACTCAACACATACAAACAACATGGTTAACACTGAGACTGCACAGTATACACTCAACACACACATAGAACATGGTTAACACTGAGACTGCACAGTATACACTCAACACACACATACAACATGGTTAACACTGAGACTGCACAGTATACACTCAACACATACAAACAACATGGTTAACACTGAGACTGCACAGTATACACTCAACACATACAAACAACATGGTTAACACTGAGACTGCACAGTATACACTCAACACACACATAGAACATGGTTAACACTGAGACTGCACAGTATACACTCAACACACACAAACAACATGGTTAACACTGAGACTGCACAGTATACACTCAACACACACATAGAACATGGTTAACACTGAGACTGCACAGTATACACTCAACACATACAAACAACATGGTTAACACAGAGACTGCACAGTATACACTCAACACACACAAACAGCATGGTTAACACTGAGACTGCACAGTATACACTCAACACATACAAACAACATGGTTAATACTGAGACTGCACAGTATACACTCAACACATACAAACAACATGGTTAACACTGAGACTGCACAGTATACACTCAACACATACAAACAACATGGTTAACACTGAGACTGCACAGTATACACTCAACACACAAACAACATGGTTAACACTGAGACTGCACAGTATACACTCAACACACACATACAACATGGTTAACACTGAGACTGCACAGTATACACTCAACACACACATACAACATGGTTAACACTGAGACTGCACAGTATACACTCAACACATACAAACAACATGGTTAACACTGAGACTGCACAGTATACACTCAACACATACAAACAACATGGTTAACACTGAGACTGCACAGTATACACTCAACACACACATAGAACATGGTTAACACTGAGACTGCACAGTATACACTCAACACACACAAACAACATGGTTAACACTGAGACTGCACAGTATACACTCAACACACACATACAACATGGTTAACACTGAGACTGCACAGTATACACTCAACACATACAAACAACATGGTTAACACAGAGACTGCACAGTATACACTCAACACACACAAACAGCATGGTTAACACTGAGACTGCACAGTATACACTCAACACATACAAACAACATGGTTAATACTGAGACTGCACAGTATACACTCAACACATACAAACAACATGGTTAACACTGAGACTGCACAGTATACACTCAACACATACAAACAACATGGTTAACACTGAGACTGCACAGTATACACTCAACACACAAACAACATGGTTAACACTGAGACTGCACAGTATACACTCAACACACACAAACAACATGGTTAACACTGAGACTGCACAGTATACACTCAACACATACAAACAACATGGTTAACACTGAGACTGCACAGTATACACTCAACACACACATAGAACATGGTTAACACTGATACTGCACAGTATACACTCAACACATACAAACAACATGGTTAACACTGAGACTGCACAGTATACACTCAACACACACATACAACATGGTTAACACTGAGACTGCACAGTATACACTCAACACACACATACAACATGGTTAACACTGAGACTGCACAGTATATACTCAACACATACAAACAACATGGTTAACACTGAGACTGCACAGTATACACTCAACACACACATACAACATGGTTAACACTGAGACTGCACAGTATACACTCAACACATACAAACAACATGGTTAACACTGAGACTGCACAGTATACACTCAACACACACATACAACATGGTTAACACTGAGACTGCACAGTATACACTCAACACACACATACAACATGGTTAACACTGAGACTGCACAGTATACACTCAACACACACAAACAACATGGTTAACACTGAGACTGCACAGTATACACTCAACACACACATAGAACATGGTTAACACTGAGACTGCACAGTATACACTCAACACACACATAGAACATGGTTAACACTGAGACTGCACAGTATACACTCAACACACACAAACAACATGGTTAACACTGAGACTGCACAGTATACACTCAACACATACAAACAACATGGTTAACACTGAGACTGCACAGTATACACTCAACACATACAAACAACATGGTTAACACTGAGACTGCACAGTATACACTCAACACACACATACAACATGGTTAACACTGAGACTGCACAGTATACACTCAACACATACAAACAACATGGTTAACACTGAGACTGCACAGTATACACTCAACACACACATACAACATGGTTAACACTGAGACTGCACAGTATACACTCAACACATACAAACAACATGGTTAACACTGAGACTGCACAGTATACACTCAACACACACATAGAACATGGTTAACACTGAGACTGCACAGTATACACTCAACACATACAAACAACATGGTTAACACTGAGACTGCACAGTATATAATTTGTTCTCATCACAATAAGTATTACATTACAGATATTGCAAGTGTTGCAATATGCAAATGAGCCCTCTAAACAATAACAATGTTTTTTTTTTGCTTGACACAGTGATAAAGAATCAAGATGCAGTTGTATGTGAAAGTCTAAAAACCCCTGGTCAAATTTAAATTTTCATTGATTTTCTAAGTAAAAATAAGGTAACATGTTCTCTATAAGGAACAAAAATGGCACATTTTCTTAAATATGGCATTCTGTGAGTTGAAAACTTTAATAATTAAAATTATAATAAATAAAATAATAAATAAAAATTTTAAAAAAATAAAATACAAAAGGTGCCATAAGTTTTGCACTGGCCACATTTATTTATTTGTTTATGTCAAATTGTATATTTAAATGTGTACAAGATGAAGTGTCCAGGGTGTCTAAACCTTTGAAGCTTTTGGTCAAAATAATGCAGGTCGATCTTTTACCATGTCGTGTTACGGACTCAGTAATATGTATTTAATATACTACAATTATTTTTGTTCTCATTCTAAAAAAATACAATGTCTTTTGAAGGAAATTCCACCAGTTGTTCTAAATTTCTGCATAATTCAATGATTGAGATGTAAACAAAGTAATTCAGAGTGGTTTCATGATCACGATGCCTACAATGTCTACAATGCAAATACATTAATTTTATTTATTATCCAAAACCACCAGTCAACCTGCATGTGTCTACAGAATTTTATATGTAATGTTTATAAAAGCAAAATTCTGTCGAATCCAGAAAAGCAGGTTTTTATGGGGAGTTATTGTGCCTTACAGTACCCTGCATGGGCATAATAAAGCCAAAATGTTGCCCGAAAAGCTACTGTATAAAACGTCTCATGTATCTGTTACCATGTCCTGTAAGAACTTTCTGAAAGGTAGCGTACGGCGTCATTAAACACTTCAGATGTCTGGTTCCTTTCACTCCTGCTGTGAACAATGCTGACTTGGTGAATGTCTCTAGAGCGCTGCATTTTTACCATCAAACTACTCTGAACAACTTTGTTTACATCTAAATTATTTGATTATTAGAAATTTTGAAAAAGCGGTGGAAATCCCCTTTAGCAGCACCGAAGAAGAAGACATGGCCCTAAAAAGTGCACAAAATTGCTGACAGTGTCTGAGATTCTGAGCTCTGGCTCAATGAAACCTGACATTCCAAATCACCCAGGGGAAGGAAAAGCTCCTGAGGCACTCATGGCCATGGAGACAGACAAACGACTGCAAGCAGAAGCCCTAAACCAGTATGGATCGCACAGAGCACTTTTTGGTTTGGCGCTGCAG
This sequence comes from Pygocentrus nattereri, assembly GCF_015220715.1. Lineage (NCBI taxonomy): Eukaryota > Metazoa > Chordata > Actinopteri > Characiformes > Serrasalmidae > Pygocentrus > Pygocentrus nattereri. The sequence continues at coordinate 35,603,796 of NC_051220.1, read as the reverse complement.
CAGGCATTCAGGGGGCCATTCAGGAAACCTGAGCTGCACTTAACTCGACTGCAAACCAATGAAGGTTTGAAGAAATTACAAACAGTTAGAGCCTGTTTTCCTTAGCACCAACCACACCAGATACCCGAGACCGTTTCACGCGAAGTGAGAAAAAAGTAGACGTGATGCCACTAAAACATCATTTCCTTAGATCTTTCAGTGTAAGTATCTGTAGGAGGGTGTAATGGTTGCATTGTGGGTAAGAGAATTTGGTTTTGGATATAACTCGGTGGAGGCACTGATGGTGATTATGATGTTATGCAGAGCTCCTGGAGGAGCTACACAGGACAGCTCCACTGCTCTGGGCATTTATCCTGGAACCTCAATTACTGCCAATCACCACAGCATGTCTTGAATGACACAGGAATAATATGGACAGCATGACATTTGTGAAATGAAGACGTTATTTCTAGAGAATGAAACAAAGACTGTATCTGAGCCTATCTATGCCTGTTATCTACACTAATAAAAATGACGCCTCCTCAAGGGCTGTTAGCAAAGAAAATGGTTCTATAGAACCAAGAACACTCAATAAAACCCTTTGCATGATTAAAGGGTAAAAAAAATAACAGGGGCCCTTCAAGGGTCTTCAGATTGATGGACAACTTGCTGTAGATGGTTCCATGTAAAACCTTTTTGAAAAGGGTTCTATATAGCACCAAAAAGGGTTCTTCTATTAGTACAAGCTTGACATCGTAACAATAGCAGAATCCTTTTTGGTGCTATATAGAATCTTTTTCAAAAAGGTTCTACATAGAACCATCTACACGTCTTTCAGCACCATAATGCAGAGTTCACCGTCTTCTCACAGTGGAAGGATGGACAGAAACACCTGTGGATATTTTCAGATCTGAAGCAAGAGTGGAGCCAGATTATCTCCTCTCTCCCAAAAAAGAAAGCTTAATGTACTGTTCATCTCATGGGGACAGTTTGAGATCTACCAGGTCCTACACAGTTGTTAGGAGTTGCATGTCCTGATGGTACCATGCTACTCATGGAACTAGATACCATGAGCTGTGCAATGACATCTGTATTCAGTACAGTTTACTGCAGGATTGCGTGCAGCAAAAATCAAAGAATCATTCCATCCCTGAGTAGAAAATGAGTGACATGTGTGGAACATCTTTCTTCTTCAGCAAAGTCCATTACAGGTGATAAAATACAATGGAAATTGAGCTGCTACTTACAACTGCTTTGGTGATTCACAGAACCTGTCTTCATTTAGCACCAACCACTTATTAGACAAGACTGGAAAAGTCAAGTCTAGGAATGCCCACAGTGTAGTAAATATTCCTCATAAACAGCATCCTGGAAGCTCACTGGGAGCTGTTTGACATTAAGGAATGACTGGTCATCACCTGACTCATCCACGAATCAGTGAAGCAAGAGGGGGTTTCTTACTAAACAGACTAAAGGTACCATGAGACATTTAGAAAGGTTCTAGTGATGATGCTGTAAGATCACAGATCATATAAAACATCAGTGAATATTCAGTGAAACTAGTATTTCAATTAGGAGATAGACTGAGAGCGAGAGAGCGAGAGAGAGAGGGAGAGAGAGAGAGGGAGAGAAAGAGAGAGAGAGAGCGAGAGAGAGAGGAAGCGAGAGAGAGAGAGAGAGAGAGCGAGAGAGAGAGGAAGCGAGAGAGAGAGAGAGAGAGAGAGAGAGAGAGAGAGAGAGAGCGAGAGAGCGAGAGAGCGAGAGAGCGAGAGAAAGAGAGAGCCAGAGAGCGAGAGAGGGAGAGAAAGAGAGAGAGAGAGAGAGAGGGAGAGACAGAGAGAGAGAGAGAGACAGACAGAGAGAGCGAGAGAGCGAGCGAGAGCTGGGGAATCAGGATCTGGCCACATTAAATAGCAAAAAAAAAAAAAAAAAAACCTACACTGCCCCTAATCTGCCTGGGGGAGCAAGAACTGAACTAGGACAACTATTAGATCAGGATCACGCCATGGTCTTTCTCAGGCCCTCTTACTGCCATATTCACACTGTTAATTCACAAAATTTTTCAAAGTAAAATACAGTCTTTAATTGATTTAATTTTATTTTAATTTATTGTGAAATCAACTCATCTTAAGATATTTTCTGCAGTAACGCAGCAAATTACTGTGAGGTTGACATTGGGCTAAAAAGGCATAATTTTTTATCATTTTTAATAAACAATTTTTTCTGATGATGAGTTTTGGTGAGACTTTTAAAGTTTTGTGGTCAATGTATTTATTTATTTATGTTGACTGGTATGACATTTATTGCTTCTGGTCATATTTGCATGAATTCTAAGCAAAGTTAAAGTGTACAAGCAGACTATAGCTGTCGCGTCATCCCAGAGATAATAAAACAGCGCATAGGATGATGTTCAAACCATTTTGGGATGTTTCAGGGACGATTAACTTGAGGGCAAAAACATCTAAACCATCTTAACACCTAATGTCTGTAAAACACAGATAAAATCATAAATGTACCAGCCGTCCAAACCCATATTTGATTTGTTTTCACATTTGATTTGTAAGTGTAACTTTTCATGAAATTTCTACCACTGATGTGATGCTAATTTCCATTAGCCCATCAATAGGAATCCATATGTAATATCAGCATCAACGGTTATGTCTGGCCATGTTTTAGTATACTGCACTTTAAACAAGTTAACAATTAAATGTTCAAACAATTTAAGCCTGAAACTTTTTTACTTTGTATGTTGGAGTTTTGCAATCTGTAATCTGGTTGTATTTAACAGCATTTATTTACACTAAGACTAGTCGACTGCTTGTTGTGTTCAGTGATTAGCCAAGAAAATATGATCTCGCTCTATTCTTATTCTAAACCATATATTCTTATTTATATATATATATATATATATATATATATATATATATATATATATATATATGTATATATATTTTTTTTTTTTTTTTTTTTAAATGTAAATTTTCAGCAAATTACTGCCTCTTGAGTTGTGATACCTTTACAGTAATTACGTAAAAATACAGAAAGCAAAAAACAATACGGCTACTTCACAGTCTTGTGGTCCTGCTTACTGCATTTTTACACTGCTATTTTACTGTAATTTACTGTTATTATGGTAAAATAACTTTTTTTTTTTAATTCACCAGTAGTTTATTGCAGTTTTACAGTGATATTTTTACAGTGCAGCTACATAGAGGGACAAAAATTACAATGATGAAATCAAAACATTTACTGACAAACATTCATAATTACTGATGTACTGCTGATGCTGATTAACCTTCAGAGATCATCACTGACAATAACAAAAATGTGGTGGCATTTTATCATTTTTTTTCCTCGCTTGCAGGAATTATTTTATTATGATTTGAATTAGACTAAAAAGTTCTTATGTGTACAGTCATGCAGAAAGAAAAACACATCCTTTAAATGTTCCATGTTTATCTGTTGCTGATATAAATAATAAAAAAAGATTCAGCAGATTCAAACGTGTCAATACAGAGAATGTACACCAAATATACGTCATTTACATGACTAAGTAAATAATCATGTGTTTGTGGCATTACATTTAAATAGAACAGTAAATGATGGCAATAGGCCTAGACTTCTAATAAGCAAAATCAAACGCTTGCCTCTTTGAAAGCTCACAGACCAAAAGCCGAATGAGTTACAGAAAGTTTCACGCTAAGCATCAAGTCACAAATGGCATCAGTCAACAGAAGCTCTGTGCAGAGACATTCCTCATAAAGCCTGCACCTCCAAAAGCTCCCTCTTCCTGCTCCTCCCCTCTTAATGGAAATTTCCTTATGGATTTATAAATCCAGCACCGGTCTATATAAAACTTCTCTGGTAAGATCGAAGGGCGAGTCACCAACAAGTCCCTGCCACTCTGTCCCTATCCTGAGTCGTCATGGTAATTAAAGGTCTACCAACCCACATGAAGGGTGGGGTTTTAAGCACACTCCAAATTGAGATTATGAGTAATGCAAGAGAGACGTTCTTTTAATATATTCAGAGGATCTGGTTTTATTTCTCGATGCCATGTTTTTCATGGTGCCTTTGGTTGCTGGTGAGGAGGTTTATGGTTTCTCTGTTAGATGAGCCACTTTTTGATGAGAGTGACAAGATAAAGGCATGTGGCATCCCATAGAGGTGAAAGGTGATCAATGCTTTGACCAAGTGTATTCACAAACTTATTAAAGAGGCCTTTTATAGGAAAAGTTTGTGAGTGAAGGAATGTTAAAGGCCTTTCACTGGTAAACCTACTGAACTAAAGGAAACTGTTCATGATAACCTTCTCACACAATAAATCAAATCATCATCACCAACAAATTGAATATTTTCCAAAATCCAGCCACCTCTATGTTCTAAGACTCTGAATATGATGAAATGAGTGAAATTCCAAAGGCTGACTGGTATGGCACTGTATTTAGTGCCAATGCTCCATTCAGTGGTTAGAGGGCAAGGACAGGCCAAGAATCACAGCTTTCCTTCATTACTGTCCGTGTACCAGCTCAGCTTTCTGTGTGAGCCATGAAGCCTGTGTGGTCCAAGTCCAGGCCAGACACCATTCACAATTTCCTGCACACTTTACACTTAGATAGCAACACTCCATTTAAAAAAAGCAGATCGCAACCTAGTAGGTGAAAAAAAAGTTTGGCCTGGGCTTAAATGATGAAAAAAATGAGCTTGGCTAAGATGGTAAAAGCAGATTAGCCTATATGAAATGACTATGTTTCATTTTATCAGAGTAGTGACACGGATAAGTGGAGAAATGCTAAGAACTGCTCCAAAGGCAGCACTTTTCATCAGATATTACAGCGGCAATTCAACCATAGAGACCTCGATGCGCCTGAAAGCACTCTGCTAAAACTGGTTTCAGATTTAACAAAAGCAGAGCATTCATTTATATGTGATTTACAACCAATTTTACTGCAAAGTTAAGGCCTATAAGGATTTTTGCTCTCAACATGCTGCTAACTCTTCAGTTATGTGTACAGTATCAATATCATTCTTTATACAGTCCTTAAAAAAAGGTTCCTCATGGGTTCTTTAGTAAAATCAATGATTATATATAAAACCATGACAACTCAAAGAATAGTTTGAATTAGGCTTGGACAATAATGTAAATCGCTGCTGTCGGAACAAAACTTTGTATCTCCAATTTCTGTCTTTTATCAGTTTTTGACATCTTTTGAAAGAGCTTGTCGTCCTATATGTTGTGTATAAATTTCATGATGAATTGACCAAAATAAATGACCCAAAATGACTTGGAAAGACGTCTGGTTCCATTGACTTACTTAAAAGTGGAGTATGTTCTTTCCTTCTCCTGTAAAGTTCTCATTTTGGAGATACAAGGTTTTGTTCCGACAACAGCAAAATTTAGACAATTACTGCCATTAAGCATAATTATTACAGTAAATTAAAGGCCTATAATCGTGATCTAAATTCAGTTACAAAGCACTATAATTACAATGCAATTACCATCTGAGCTGGCTAATATTATTTAACACTTTATAATGATAACAGAATGTTTTGTGTACAGTCGGCATGTAACATGTTGCCATCCAGTAGTTTTCTGCATTTGTTTAATTGGAAAAAAAAAAAAAAACACCAAGCATCTACATCAGCATTCTTTGCCAGATGAAAAATCTATGTTATAATATTTCCATGTGGTGTTCAAAGCACGTATGCATGTAGTGGTAACACTTTATTTGGATGGTCCACGAGATGCTTTGTAGAAGGTCAGTATTTCTATAAGTAGCCTAACATTTAACTAAATATCTATTAAAAGCAACTGAACTTGAAGTTGAGCATGGAAGATTCTATTAAATCTAACCCTAATCCTAAACCTAACCTTAATGCAAGACCTGCACCTACTCCTAACCCAAACCAAAAGCATAAGGTTTTGATAATCAACTGAGTGTCACCAGAAAGTTTGTTAATGATTTAAATACAGGTATCTGTAAATCATCTACAGTGGAACTCTTAAATTATTCTTTGAATAGGTAAAAAGGGTTCTGCTAATACTACAAGTCACAGACTTGTTTTGGTACCCTTTTACAGACTTATGCATCGCCCTGTTGGAACATTTCTTGTCTTTCTTTTCACTTTTTGACATAATTTGAAAACACCAGATGACTTAAATTGTGTTAAAATTACATAATGAATGGACTTGAAATGGTCCAAAATGGATTAAATCTTTTTACATGAACTTCCATTAGAAGTTAACAATGTTTTCCCCATCCCTTAAAAAGCTGCCGTTTTGGAGATGCAAGGTTTTGTTCATGCAGTGACAGATATACTACAATAGTGCGTGCAGTAGCAGTTTCAGGTGACCATAAAACCTCTGAAGTGTTTTAAGTAGTTCCAAATGTATATTTAAAGTAAGCCATGGCAGGAAGGTTCAGCTACCCTGATGGAAAGAGAAGATGTTTAACCACCTTAAAAACAACCTGTAGAAGGAAACAGAGGCTAGTCTGTCTTACTAATGCTGTAACTATTCACCAAATGATTCATTTCTTTCCACTGAATGTTATTTAGGATGTTTGCAGCCTTTCCCACAAAGCATAATTTTAGTTAGGCTAGATTACACCACAGCACAATGCCCCTCTCTTCTTATGTCCTTCCACTACTGCTGGAGCACAGGGTTCACCATCACAATGCACTGCACTGCCCAAACATCATGACCTGCCAAATAGCTGGCAATGCTGTAATAAACCATTTCAAATCATGTTCATAAACAATGTCTGAGGAATTGGTTCATATCATCAAGCTAGAGGACATCTAGCTTGAAGGACGCACCTAATTAACCCTGAGCCGTGCCTAATTAACCCCAGTGTGATTTGATTCGGTGTGAAATAGAAGTCACTGGTCATTATCAGAAAATAATGGTCACTCATCAATCCTAATGAAGCATTCAACCAGGTTTCTCAATATTATACTACAAAAGCTATGGCAGAGGCAAAAATGCTTTGCATGACTAAAAACAGAAGGCTGTAACGCACAATTCAGGTTTGTTGTCTTTGCTTGACTAAACCTGTCTAAGCTATTGCTACTTAGACAAGCTGTTGATCTGTGATTGCTGGAATGGCTACATTGGTCTGTGAATATGATCCAAATCAAAACGGAAAAGGTCTGGTTGTAGTTTACTGTGGTTCACAGGTCAAAGACAAAAGACAAAACACATACTGCTCATGTTAAAATTTAGACTTGAATGTCTGCATAGAGCAAGCTTTCATACTCACTTATCAGCTACAGGCTTGGCAATTGTCTCAAAGATCTCCTCTTGTTTGGTTACTTGATCAAAAACCTTTTGAAACCTGCAAAGAAAAATAAATTGTTAAATAAACTCTAAAAAATTAATAAAACACAAAAGCACAAAACAATACAAAAGATGTATAAAACCCAAAGGCAGCTTGAAGTCAATTTGTCAATAAGATATATATATATATATATATATATATATATATATATATATATATATATATATATATATATATAGACAGAGAATATGCAAGAGGAATGTTGGAATCAAGTAATGCTGGAAAGTCTACTTCAAAGCAGAATCCAGTCCTGAATGAAATGTGTTTGATTACTCTGTCAAAACACAGAGCCGAAGATAAATGCGTTCTATTCAGAAGCTCAGTATTGTTGCTCCACCCTGTTAAAAAATGTCCCGGGTGACACTATACGGGATAAGAATGGGAATCAACCCTTAATGCCATAAATGTGGGATTTCTTTTCCATGAGCAAAGGAGATTTGGGAAGTCTATTAAAGTCCTGTGGTTGGCACTATCCATTACTGGCACTTACAACTGTGAATTTTGAATTTGTGCTGGCCGCTGGGTAAGCACGAGTGTCCGTGAATAGAGTAAACCAGATTCTGCAGCTCCAGCTTTACACAGATGTCACTGATAGTCCATGAAATATGATGGCTTAAATGGCATACTGTGAAAATAACTTTAGCTGTATAGCTGTATTAGTGTTGGAGTAACTGTGTGAATTAATAATGACCTGATGTGCATATTTAAAGTGATAGTTTGATGAAAAAACAATCAACCAGCAGATGTTTGGCGTCTAAAATCTGCTTCTTTAGTTGTTGCGCTGAAGCTACGAGGCAAATGCAGCCAACAAGTAATGGATGCTGCCACCTCACCAGTTAGCATCGCACAAACTGCATGCCTAAAGCATCACAGACCTCCTTGTGTGTTTTCTGACATAGCATGGTATACTGCTCACTATAAAAATGGACAAAAGTATGGACAACACGCAGGCTTTAAAATGCTACTACTACTGTTCTGGCTTTGCAACGTACTTTTAAACGACTTTAAAAGGCCCATATTCTGCATTTTATATATACACAACAAATGCAGCAATAATAAATACAAATACAAATATATATATATATATATATATATATATATATATATTAACAGAACATTTTCAACCTCTGTTCTCTAAGAATTAAACAGACTGTAACACTGATAGTTGATACATGGGGTCTATTCTGATTGGTTGTCCTGTATTATGGCTTATTCAAAAAGCACTCAGAGGTGAAAAACTCTATACAGCTTCAATGTGAATGGGCTGACTGCTGTAGGCTGAATAGTTAAATAGTAGAGCTGGTTCTTGTGACATCACAGAAAAAAAAGAATTCAAAATGGGCAATTTTTTGTTGCAGGTCTTCATTGGGGAACTGATCTGAAACTTTAACAAAACTCAAGTTTTAAGCTAGGGAAATTGATTTTTACATGATACGGGTCCTGTAAGCCAACTCTATGTCATACAGTGTCAGGTACAACATAAGCAACTCTTCAGATTACCCAGCATCTTGAGAGCTTTAATGCCTGAGAAGATTCTGAACTGACCCATAGCACAAGATCTGAAACCAAACTAGGCCTTTAACAATCATCATTATTTAAGCCGACCAAATTCAGTAGCTTTTACAATTATATGTTTGCATCGCAACAAACAGCATGTAAATTGGATGCATGTTCATACATTAGGATGAGGCAAAACTTTTGAGTGATACTATATCACTTTAGAGGGCAGCAGTGAGCAATGTTTGTTTATTTGAGCTCAAACTTTTTTTTGCTGCAGCAAAGAAGTATCAACCCAATTTGACCACTTTAAGCTTGCTTTAAGCTTAGATGCCTTTAATGAAAAACATAATAAAGAATTAAAATAATTAATTAATCAGGTAAAACTTCGTGACTGTGACATGCGTGATCCGAACCTGGCAAAATTCTGTCTGCACCCAACCCAGACCCAAATGCCACCAACCAAAGACCAAACAAAATTTGCACATTTTTAACGAGGCGGCGGCCTGCTAAATCACCTTAACAATAATGTTAAGTTACTGAATGACAAAGACAGCCCTTAGTACGTAAAATAAAAAGAAAAAAATAGCCCGATTATCATCAAAATAAGATTACATTGAAATTTCACTCTTAAATATATAATCAGGAATCAATGCCTTCAAACAACATTCGAAATAGTAGTCTGATTAAATTTTAGGTTACATGGGCTAATGCGTGGACCTCATTGGACCAAACTTCCACAGTGACAGATATTCGAGAAATGATGTCCCCACTAAGAATAGCTGGGTCCTGTCAGGTCCTAACTTGTCAGCTACATTAGCCTCACGGCTCCATGTCTTAGCTGATGGGCTACTTTTGGGGTAAAAAGGGAAAACTGTGTAAAATTGTGTAAATTTTTTCAACAAATTATCAATTTACAGCACAGTCTAACGTTTGGGTGGTGAAATGCTGACTAGTGCATTAACATTTGCATTTATTAAGCAAGTGAATGTGAGGCGGCTTCATTTCACCTGAATCTGTAGCTCTCCCTCTTGTTATTGATGAAGCCGTCTGCTAGATCTCTTGGAACCACAAACTCCAATCTGCCTCCGCTCTGCTCCTCATTATCCACAGAGTACACCTGGAAGGAGCGAGAGGAAAAAAAAGCCTCCTCATTCAAGAGCACAACCTACAGAGCAGCGGCCTCTGAGGATCCCATTCACCAGACATATTTGCACTAAACCTGCCAAAACACCTGACTCAGCTCACGACTTGCTTAATAAACACCTGGTGAGTTTACTCAGATGTGACAGGGTGGGGAAAACAGGAAATCCCTTTTCAGCTGTAAATGAGCAATCAAATGTATCTACACATGGCCAGCTCATCTGGTATATAGGCGATGTAGACTGAACATTCATGAAGAACTCCAAAGCTCTTTACTGCTGTTCTTGTTGCTTGTATAATGAACGCGCTTATCCTTGATAAGTAGCATTCCTCTTGACAATGAGATACATTTCTGACCTGTTACATGCACTGAAAGCTTGAATACCATCCAAATCTTTGAGTACACAGGTGTAACGTGACAAGTCTTGAAGAAAGCAAGTCTTTAATATCTGTTTGACGACACTTCTACAGAATTTACATGACTCAGCTACTGCATTACCCAAATGTTCAGTCCATCCGTACCTATATCCCACCACTGTCCATGTATCATCCCGTTAGGGTGATGGCTCACTTGCTTATAGTGCAGTGAAAAAGTATTTGGCCCTGTCTGATTTCTTCCATTTTTACATATTTGTCAAACTTAATTATTTCAGATATTCAAATAAAATGTAATATAAGACAAAGATCAATAAACCAAATTCAGTTAACTATAATTAATTAAACTAGTCACATCTACCCTTTACTGCCAGCCCTGGTGAATCTGAACATCCTTAAATAGAGTCCTTCCAGTAATGTGAATTAGGCTATAAGGTCCCAACAAGCGGCACACTAAGAAATTTCTGGGAAGAGATGAGAAAGACAGTTATTTGAGATAGATCTGTCTGGAAAGGGTTACAAAGCCATTTTTAAGGCTCTGGGACTCCAGGGAACCACAGCGAGAGCCTTCATCGCCAAATGGAGAAAAACGGGAACAGTGAGGAATCTTCCCAGAAGTGCCCAGCCTACCAAAATAATGGAATAATGTTTTGTAGAACTTCTAAGAAGACACAGCTCCTGTTACATCTAGCTAACGCAGTGTTCCACAACATCATAACAACAGTCAAACACGGTGGTGCTAGTGTGGTGGCGTGGGGATGCTTTTATGCTTCGGGTCCTGAGGACATTGCCACAATGGAATCAGAGATGGAACCAAGACCTCAGCTATGGCTGAATTAAAGTGATTCTGCAAAGAAAAGTGGACCAAACTTCCAATACATAGCAATATGAAACATAAATCTCCAGTTCCGGTTACAAGAAGCATTTGGCTGTAGTTGTTTCTAAAGGTGGCACAAGCAGTCACTACATTTAGGGGGATAGTTATTTTTTCAGTGGGTGATATAGGTGTTGCAAAGTGTAGATACATACAATCACCGTCCACTTTCTTAGAATCACATTAGACACTAGTGTATACGTTAACCTTTCACCTCCATGAGTTCATAACTCAAAGTTTGAGAGGAGGAGGAGGACCGCACCCGCAGCTCTGAAGCTCGTCTTCCTTCCAATCAAACTTCTTATAAACTAGTACTAGTACTTCTGTAACATTCTTAAGTAAACGTAGGCTAGATGTACTCTTGGTAAAATACTGCTTGAGCAAAAGTATAAGTATTCTATCAAGTCTTCCATGTCTGCAACCACACAGGTCATCTGTCCAACAGAATAATATTGTAAAAGGTCTATAATACCTCAGTGTACTTTTATGTTGGATACACGCATTTAAGAATGTGCTTCAAGTAGAAATACAGATGGAGCACTGTACTTTTAATCACACAGTATTATACCAAGTGTTCCTAAAATTTTCACTCAAGTACAGAAGCATTGCACTTCACCCAGCCATGGTGCATGGTAATAGATGGGCTACAGCCTCTAACTACACCTGCAATATTTTATATTGTTATTAGTGCATTTATTATGGAAGTCTGTTTCCACCACTGATACCTGTGACTCAAGTTTCTCATAATAATTACTTACTACCTCATGATGATGATAAAAGTTTCTCCTAATAAAAGCAGAGGTGTAAAATTCAGATCCAGAAAGTAAAAATCCTTCCCAGGATTTTGTTCGAACAGCCTGGCTTCTCTAGTTAGCTCAAACTACGAGCAGAGCTGTCCAGGCAGTTGGAACAAAATCCTGGGAAGGATTTTTATTTTCTGGACCTGAATTTCACAGCTCTGAATAAAAGGAAGGTGCTTTCAGAATTTTTAGAAGGTGAGTCACAATTAAGGGAAACTTTCTCATTATTATGACTAATTGGCAATATATTTTTCTCTATTGGCTTCCACAATTTACTGAGCTTAAACTGCTGTGATACCCGTGTGAATGAATGATGCATGCTAAATATTGTGCTGTTTGCTGGCTAATCTGCCCTGCAGGCGCATTCAGGACACACGTAACTAGTGAAACCAGTGATGAACTAGCTATGTCGATGATGTAGGTTAATGAGTGCGGGATAACTTGCTGACCCGAGGACCGCCCCACAATAACAAACACAGCAAAACAACACCTGCACCGGCTCCAGCTGAACTGCACTCACCGCCGGGGCTTTCTCCGTCGGTTTAACGCGGGCGAAGATCTGAATGGTCTGCTTTACCATCTTCACACGCAACCGAATTGGTGCTTTTGTGAGAAATGTGTTAGTTTATAGTCTCCTTGTAGTAACCAGCGTACTCCATATTCCCTCCAGACTCTGTTTGCGGCGGTTGCTAGGTGAGGAGGCGTGGCCTGAGCAACGTGGTGACAATGTGACATATGATTGGCTGCGAGAAGTGTGCGTCACTCTCTGAAGCCTACCGAGCTGTGGTTTTGTGTTCATACACGGTCAGGAGAGGAGCACGTGGGGAAAACACCTTTACACCTAAAATGCATATTTTGCTGGCAGGAGATCATTTGAATGCTACCTAAATATTTTAAGCTCATTAATTAGACCAAAAATGGCCAAAAAAAACCCTTGAATTACAGTACTGTGTACTGTGCGAAAGTCTTAGGCACCCAAGGCACACATTTTCAAAATCTATTTATTTGTGTAGTATGTGTTTATTTGCTGAGAAAATTATATATATATATATATATATATATATATATATATATATATATATATATATATATATATATATATATATGTGTGTGTACTGCTCAAAAAATAAAGGGAACACTTAAACAACACAATATAACTCCAAGTAAATCAAACTTCTGTGGAATCAAACTGTCTACTTGACAATCAATTTCACAGCTGTTGTGCAAATGGAACAGACAACAGGTGGAAATTATTGGCAATTAGCAAGACACACTCAATAAAGGAGTGGTTCTGCAGGTGGGGACCACAGACCACTTCTAAGTACCTTTCTGCTTTCTGGCTGATGTTTTGGTCACTTTTGAATGTTGGTGGTGCTTTCACACTCGTGGTAGCATGAGACGGACTCTACAACCCACACAAGTGGCTCAGGTAGTGCAGCTCATCCAGGATGGCACATCAATGCGAGCTGTGGCAAGAAGGTTTGCTGTGTCTGTCAGCGTAGTGTCCAGAGGCTGGAGGCGCTACGGGAGACAGGCCAGTACACCAGGAGACATGGACGAGGCCGTAGGAGGGCAATAACCCAGCAGCAGGACCGCTACCTCCGCCTTTGTGCAAGGAGGAACAGGAGGAGCACTGGCAGAGCCCTGCAAAATGACCTCCAGCAGGCCACAAATGTTCATGTGTCTGCATAAACGGTTACAAACCTCCATGATTGGTTAATAAATTAGATTTTCCATTGATGATTTTTGTGTGATTTTGTTGTCAGCACATTCAACTTTGTACAGAACAAAGTATTCAATGAGAATATTTCATTCATTCAGATCTAGGATGTGTTATTTGAGTGTTCCCTTTATTTTTTTGAGCAGTGTATATGTGTGTGTATATGTGTGTGTGTATGTGTATATATATATATATATATATATATATATTAGTGATTTTATGGATATTAGTGTGATTGTTTAACCATTTCCAAGCCTCTCCTCGAGGAAGCCCAGTATTATATGTAGTTAAGAAGCAGCTTTTTATTGTTTTTATGTTTATTTGAATTATGAATATCACTTTATTCTAATGTATATTGTGATTACCTCACTGCTGAGGTCAACTGTTTAAAATGCCTAAAACCTTCACACAGTCCTGTATTGTATATGAATTCTCTTACAAATGTATTTTTATATATTTAGATAAAATGTGATTTGATTTAAAATTATTTATTTACTTTAACATATTGTTATAATTTTTTTCCCTTTTAATATATTTTTTTGCGTTATTTCCATGGGTGTGATTGTTTCTGATGAGTGCAACCTTTCTTTAATTTAAAAGGGAAAAATGCACAAATGCAGCATACATTACTTCTCATTGTCACATACATCATATAGTCTGTACATTATTAATTATAATCACTGAATGGAATAATCCTCTCCTATGCAACTCCACTGGAGTGAAATGCAGGCTAAGCCAGTTACCTTACGTTACAAGTTTAAGCCCAGTGTTTTCAATGACATCAGCGGTGGGATATTTGCCTCTGGCCTAAAAACTTAACAATTTCCTCTAAAATAAACAGTATCTTAAGAAAACAATCAGTTCTTCTAGTACCTTACTGAATGAATGACATCTGATTGTTGTGTTAGGCCTGATCTGATCTGCTGTTACTCTGTGAAGCGAGCGAGAGAGCGAGAGTGAGAGAGAGAGAGAAGGGAGTTAGAGAGAGAGAGAGAGAGAGAGAGAGAGAGAGAGAGCTGCACACAGCTGCAGCAGCAGCATTTTGGGTGACTGGATTATTGTGTGAGGATTTCTCTCTCTCTCTCTCTCTCTCTCTCTCACTTCTTCAGTAGCTTTGAGGACTATACTAAACATATAGTGACTGTGGGGACCATATTGACCATATTAAAAGTTAAACAATCTGAAAGAGGGGAAAGAAGACGTAAAGCAGCCAGCTTATGCTCTCTGGACATCAGGTAGGTCATCCAGTGTGCTTCTACTTCTTCATGAATGCATGCTGCATCACAGATATGAGAGTAGACTAGCTAAAGATGTGTGTATGCAGCAAGACTGAAAACAAGACACAAGTGCAAGTGACAGTAAAACCTTTATGATCTACTTTAAACAGCTCTAAATGCAGCCTGCAAAAACATGCACCCAATTACAAGAATGAAAGGGTGGCTAGCCAGGTCTCAGTCCAGTATACAGTTTTCTTTCCCCTCAAGGTAACAATACTGGACAGTGATGTTGCAATGAGGATGATTAGCAAAGTCATTGTCTGCTCCTGGACAGCTTCTATTGTCATTAGTGTTTCACCGCCCTGAAAGGCTTGAATGGAGACAGATACTTTCTGTGTTAGTGCATGTGCGCTTTCCTAGAATTTTACCTTCCTTTCCAAAAATAGCATGCCAGGAAGCTGCAGCCGGTGGTACCAGGAACCATATTTGTTTCATCGGTGCCGGTTATGAAGTGGCACGTGGTTTGCCCCAGTGGCACAAGGTTTTGCAGTAAATTTTAATCACCTTGTGTTTCACTTTCTGTATGCCTTCATCACTGCTCTGTGCACATGTGGAGTTCTGTAAGCATTACAGAGTGTTTTCAGCACAATGTATTCCATGCATGCATTTGCACGTGAGCGTGTAAGTGTGTGTCTGTTTGTGAGTGACGAGTGTAAACGTTCCTCCCAGGTTTCATTTTGAACTTCTCTCTGGCAAAAAAAGCTTTAATTAGCTAAAAGAAAACAATCAACTTTTCACACCCTGCTGCTTAAATGCCATATAAATGCTAATTGCTCAGAGCAAATATTTAAAGCCTGTTTCTTTAAAGGAGGTTGGTGGGAAACTAAAATACAGTGATGGAATGTAACTTTAACAGCTAGGCTTACAGTTTAGGCCATATATGTCAAAGTTTAATCCAAAACAATACTTAAAAACACCTCCACAATCATGCAAATTTCTGCTCTTGTCCATATGGGCTTCCAGTAGCATTTTGGCATTAAGCTAACAATGATTAACGTAAATATTTTTGGCCGCTGTAGATTAAGAACATTTACAGCTTGTATAAGGCACATTAAAATATATTTTACATTGAAATAGTTTTAATGTGACTGACACAGAGCTCTGCGATGGACTGGCAACCTGTCCAGGGTGCATTCTGCCTTCCGCCCGATGACAGCTGGGATAGGCTCCAGCACCCCCCCGTGACCCTGAGGGATAAGCGGCTTAGAAAATGGATGGATGGATGGATGTGTGTGTGTATGTGTGTGTGTGTGTGTGTGTGTGTGTGAGACATAGAGCTGTCACTGTTTACCATTTCTAACAACTGACTGAAACCTGGTTAGGTTATAGCTCACATTCAGTTAGTGACATATCTAGAACTTCCAGGCCTAAAGGCCTAAAGTGACATTTGGTCCCACCCACTGTAAATCATATCTTTGGTTGATTCCTCTCAGTTCCTCACGATGTGAGTGGTTAATCTGACATGTTAGGCCTTCATTTCAGCTCCTGAAATCCTAACCAACAGGAGCACTCATACAGCTGTACCTACCAAGATGCCACAGAGAAACAAAATCCAATAGGCTTTTAGGCATTTTGCTTCCAACCAAATCTTAACAATGAAATAAGAGTTGTACTGTAATGTAATATTTGTAGAGTTTAAATACAACACACATTGTTATATGAAAAAATATGTTGAATTAAAATGAACGATTAAATGTCACAGAAATTATTAGGCCTTCTCTGAAGGTCTAGAAGGCCCTACTAAAATGTGGGGAAGGTTAGATAGCAAGATGAGTTGAACAAGGTGTTAAAAGCTACACTATATACGTTTTGGGGATTTAGAGACCTCTCTGGTGAAAAGTTTATTGAAACTTCTGTCTGAAAGAGACGAGGCTGAAAACCAGTACCGGCTGGCCATGATCTTTCGGCACCTCGGGGGGCGCTGCATTAAAAACCATAGACGCAATTCTGCAGTGGAAATCATTGTATGGGCCTAGGAACGCTTCCAAACAGCACCGTCTATAAACACAGTTCATCACGGCATCCACAGATGCAAACTTTACTATGCAGAGTAGACACCATATATAATACAGGATCTAGAAACGCTGCCATCTTCTCTGGGCCTGAGCTCACTTAAGAAGGACTGAGAGGAAGTGGAAAAGTGTCTTGTGGTCCAACAAATCACAAATTGAAATTCTTTTTGGAAATCATGTAAATCACATCATGTTTGCCTCTGTCTTGTTATCAGCTCACAGCTCAAAAGCCAACATCTGTCATTGTATAGGTCTGCATTCGTGCCCATGGCATGGGTAACACCCATCTGTGAAGGAGTCATTAATGCTGAATGATACACCGGTTTTGGAGCAACAAATGCTGCCAGCCACACAACGTCTTTGTCAAGTAAGCCTTGTTCATTTCAACAAGACAATGCCAAACCACATTCTGCACATATTACAGCAGCATGGCCCTGTTGTAAAAGAGCCTGGGAGTTAAACTGGCCTGCCTTCTAGACCTGTCACTCATTTAAAACATTTGTCGCACTGTGACAAGAAAAAATATGAGATAGAAGACCCCAAACTTTGAGCAGCTGAAATCCCATGTCAAGTAAAAATGGGCAGTCGGTTTCCTTAGTTCCCAAACACTTACAGAGTGATGTTAAAAGAAGAGCTGATGCAACACCGTGGTAAACATGCCCCCATCCCAACCTTTTAGAAACACGTTGCTGACATCGAATTCAAGATGGGTGGGTAATTTTCAAAAAACTATAACATTTCTCAGTTTCAACATCTGATATGTTTTCTTTGTACTATTTTCAATCAAATATAGAGTTTAAATGACTTGTGCATCATTACATTCTCTTTTTATTTACATTTGGCACAGTGTCCCAACTTTTATGGAAACAGGGTTGTACTATTGTCATTATTATCAATATGAAGGTGGTTATGAGTTTGAAAACTAAACGTCAAACCAGCCCTTTTTGAGTCTTTGTGTGTGACATTAAGGCACAAACAATGCAGTCCATAAAACTCCTGTGAAATCTGACTTGACGCCTCTGGCTTTTAAATGATTATTTCAGGCTTTACAGGGTGACTCACAGCAGCGCATGCACACCATATTGTAGAGTGTTTTTTTTTCTTAGTTATGCTGCTGCTTTCAGTTTTAACAACAAACTTTAACAAACTTTGCATCGTGCAGCTTTAAGCATTGAAAAAAACTGCGCTGGGCCCTTCAGGACTGTGACTGAAGAACCCTGGACTATAGGCTGCAGTGTTACATTGTATGGATTAATCTTGTAAGATTATTTGAATGCACTTATATTTGATGTCCGGCTCTAATACAAGAGAAAGCCACTGCTGGCCTCAGAAAAGACCCTCAGCCACAAGAGTGCAGAGTTACTCGTTGCTCTTCTGTGTTGCAGCATTTTGGGTGCTGCTGAGCACGGCATGGCACAAAGTTATGTGGTTCCTCTTGCCGTCTAATTTTCAGCTGGCATTGAGTATAATGATCCGGAGAGGAGTGAAGAAAACAGTGTTTATCTTTTCAGTACCAGCAAAACACATTTATTTTCCCCAATATAATTGTTTTTCACCATTTTATTGGCCTTAACTCAACCAGCACACAGAGAAAACTATTGTACGCGTGTATGAAGGTGCAAAGTTTCTATGAGAGCCTAAATTGTGGAAACATATACTTTTTCTTTGTGTGCTTTGTACTTCAATGGTGTGGAACAGCTGATGTCTTTAAGGTAGGGCTCTTGAACTACAGATAGATGAAATGTACCAGTGGCCATAAGAAATGGCTCGTCATAACATGGGTGACAACATTCTGCTACGTCAACTTCACTTTCCTCTTTAATCTGCTTCCATTAACGGTCATAACAGTTGCATTGCCATTCATAGCAGGTATCAGATCATCTTGTTCCATTTGCATCACCAAGCACCAACAGGCATTCATTTCAATTCAATAGTCATTTCCTAATGCAAACAAATGGTGCCAGCTCCTCACCTTGGTGTTCTATTGGACATGATATTACTAGTATATAAAAATATTTTAGTAAACACTCAACTCATCTCTGTGGGTTTTTCTTGTGGTCTCACAGGCTGCTACCTTGGAATTGAGGAAGCAAACATTCATGACTCAAAACATCAACAGTGAAGTGATGTTATTGAATCGTCTGGTTATGGAAGCGTTTGTATCCACATTCAATTGAGAAATGAAGTCTATAGACATGATCTTTCTGATGATTCTGCTGCTGAACCAATACATCGTCATTGTTGTAGTTTTTCTTTCTCTATGTATTTATTACTATTTGAATAAAACATCACTTGACTTTTCCATTCATGACAAATAGACCAATGGCGGTGCTCTAAAACTTGAAATAATTAAAATTGGATTGCATGAATCTTTTATTCTTAGTATTCTTAGATTATAGAACTGCTCCACTAGATGGTTCTTTAAGGGTTCTTTAGTAAAGAAAATCATTCTACATAAAACCATAAATGCTCAAAACACCCTTTGCACGATGTAAGCGTTCTTTGCATCATGAAAATTTTTTAGATTGATGCAGAATGTGTTGTATATGGTTACATGCAGAACCTTTTTGAAAAGGGTTCTATATAGCACCAAAAGAAGGGTTTTTCTTTTGTTGCAGGCTTGACATTGTAACAATAGAAGAACTCTTTTTGGTGCTACAAAGAACCCTTTTTGAAAAGGGGTCTATTTAGCACCAAAAATGGTTCTTCTCTTCTGACAAGCTTGATATCGTAACAGTAGAAGACCCCTTTGAGTGCTATATAGGACCCTGAGTGTTCATGGTTTTATATAAAACCATTTTCTTTACTAACGAACCCTTTAAGAACAATGTTTTTAAGAGTGTACCTATATACACATAAACAATATTCCAGCTTCAAACTGCGCTTCAAAAATAAATACTGGTATATAATATTAAGTTCACTTCTGGGACTGATGTCTCAAACCAGTGTTTGTTCTAGCATCTTACTTACCTGCCATATTACCCCACTTATGTGACTGTCACCTCATCGATCCCTTTCTCTGCCATTATATACCTTTTAACTGCTGCTGCACTCAGCACTTTAACTTTAGACCCATACTTTACATTGTAAGGTTTACAGGTATGACTGTGTGTGTGTGTGTGTGTGTGTGTGTGTGTCTGTGTGTGTGTGTGTGTGTGTGTCTGAGTGAGTGATAGTAGGAATGCATGTCTTATTTTTATTTTAATTTATTTTGTCTTGTTTTATTTTATATTTATTTTATGTTATTCTCTATATGTGAATGTCTGTCTGATACTGTGCACTGTGAGCTCCTGTAACCAAAAACCAAATTCCTTGTATGCGTAGCACACCTGGCCAACAGAGCTTGATTCTGATTATGTTTACACATAAGTAAATGGCTAAAAAGGGCAACAATGACCTGTGGCTTGCCAAATACTGTTAAACTTCATTTTTTAAGTGAATAAAAAAAACCCTATCTGGATGAAGTGATTAAGATGACAAATGAACGTGTGAACATTAAACTTCAGACCTTGCTGGTTACTAATCTTAGTTTATGAAGATTATTATACAGTATTATACCTACCAGCTTTGTCAGATACACTGCTTTTATTTATTTGTTAAATTATTTTGTTATTAATGATTTTTAAAGTGCTTATGACCTACTTTATGACTCTTAATAAACTAGTTTTACATCATTCATAAACCTGTCTTACTGTAAAGTGATTCTTAAGAACGTTTGTGTGGTGCAGCATTCATGAGACCACACATAACCTATATGTTTGCCTTTTAGGACAACTGATATAAACCTAGGTAGACATTTATAAAGGTTCATTCCATCAGACAAAAGGCTTTTGTAGGTGTCATGTTATGAATGCAGTCCTTCTGTAAAATGTTAGAAGGTTTTGTGTTGAAGGCTGGCAGATCTTCACCATTTAAGGGTTTATGCACAATATAGTTATATGAGTTTTTGTAACAACAATTTATAGGAGGCGATACTTAAACCCTCCTGTTTCTGAAGCGATTATATTTCCATCTGCAAGACTAACCATTAAAGCCTAATAAGCACAGTTTCAATATTTAAAAAGAAACTAATGCATGAGAGAACAGTGGCCTCTCAGACATTCATGAGGAAGAACAAACTCGTTTATCCAGCTCGCTGTGCCAAGTGCTATGCTTCTGGTTGTGGCCTGGCAGAAGCTAAGAGTTTGATTAACTGAGTTTGGCTTTAGGTGGTTTTGAAGCTGTTAATGTGGGGGTCTGTTCTAGAATTGATTATGGCGCTTTTGCTCGTGCTTTTACGGGGCTATTACTGGCACCACAATCAAGGATTCATAGATTAAAATATATAATAGGCCTGCATTAAAGCTATATTGCAATAAATGGCAGTAAAGTTTCCATTCTCTTAGTTTATAAGCATAAATATTATGTGAAACGCATTAGTCATGTATTTTGTGTAGCTGTGAGATGGAATATCAAGTCCTTGCAGAAAAAACAACCCTTTGGCTCTGAGAGTACAATATTTCTACTGTATACCTTAACTGAGGACAGTGAAGAAAATCCTGTCCTCAGTTGTGGTCTAATCAATCCAGCACGAATCTGAGTGGACCCCCCTCCTTCAAAAGAACTCAAAGATGGCCTCCCCTTGCTCTAAACATTCTATATTACAAAGCAGAAGCGTACATTGCCCGAATGCACACATGGCTTTTTCTATGCCAGTGTTGTTTAGGGATGGCCTGTCATTAATTCTTTGGGTTGGTGTCTTCTTTTAAATTGCGGGTGGCCAATGTTTCGTAGCGGTGACTTGTATGGACAGGCTCTTTCATCTGAACCATGATGACAGAGCTTTTCATGTGACGTATGTTGGAAATTGGTCAGTGGGTTTTAACCAAGCCGCAGCCTCAGCCTGCATTCAAAGGAGGACAGGCCTGCTTTGTGTCCCAGTGAATGAGATATGTGAGTAACATGGAAGTCCGAAACGTTGCTGGGAGGTTTCAGTTGTGTTGTTCAGCAAGTAACGTACTTTGCATGGTTATGTTATTGTGGTATTTCAAAAGAGCTCGCAAAATAGATGGGCTTTGCTGAGGATTAGAAACAGGGTGTGGGATCAGCACATTCTCCTGCCGCCAGGGTTGTGTGGAACGTGTAGGCTATATGTGGTGGTATGAGCTAAATTCACTCTTACTGGGAAACATCCATTCCAAATCTAGTTTAGATGTGGATTAATGTGAGTAACTGTGAATATGAACGTGAATTTTATGCACAAAGGCACTCTTGTCTAACCAATAACGGAACTTGCCTTATGCTTTTACTCAGTCAACATAAGTGCTCTGCATACAATAGAATAATTAAGAATGATCTGACTAGACCTGGCTAATATTATACAAATCAACACATTTTTATCTGTATTTTGTATTTTTATGCAACACCACTGACACTGACTGGTGCTTCTTGGTAGCTTAGCACAGCAAAAGTTTGAGATTCAGTAAAGGAAGACATCATTATACCCTTATAATCGTTATTAAGCCTTAAGAAACCAACACTAAATTGGCTGATTATTATTAGATTATTTGGTAATAACTAGGAAGAACCGCTCCTGGTCCTGGCCTTGACTCTGTCTGAATAAGGCTTATCTGGGAAATGTTTAATCCACTCTAGTTACTGTGTAATAATGTAGCAATAGGCAGTCTGTTAATTAATACTCACATGGATACTGGTAGTAGAATGTGTCATAGCACAGAGCTCAATGACTTTAAACATGGCACTGTCACAAGATGCCACCTTTGCCATAAGTCAACTTGTGAAATTTCTGCCCTGCTAGATCTGCCCCAGTCAACTGTAAGTGCCATTATTGTGAAATGAAAATGGAATCTAGGAACAACAACCCAGCCAACATTTCCCAATGGGCCCCATTTGAGTTAAAAATGGGCTTCCAGTTGGGCCCAGTTGGGTCCCACAGAGATTCATCCATTGGCTCCATGTTGGACTCCACCAATATTATAAAATAACAATCCTTGGTAGCTGTTTTTATATATATATAAATATATAAAACCGTATATACCTGGTTGCTAAAAATATATACCATATGTATATATATGGTAGCTTAGCACTGCAAATGAGGTTCAGTGTAGGGAGACATTATAATGTCCTTATAATGTAATTATTAAGCCTTAAGAAGCCCATATGCAATTGGCTGATTATTGTTATATTATTTGGCAGTAACTAGGAAGATCCACTCCTGGTCTTAGTCTTGATTGGGTCAGAATAAGGCTTAGTGGGAAAATGCTTAATTCACTGTAGTTACTGTGTAATAATGTAGCAATAGACAGTCTCTTAATTAATATTCATGTGGACACCCCTCTAACTACTGAGTTCAGGTGTTTCAGCCACATTCGTGGCTAACAGGTGCACAAAATCAAGCACATAGCCATGCAATCATGCAATAGTGAAACACAGGTAGGAGAATGGGTCATATCACAAGGCACTGTCACAGAATACCACCTTGGCCACAAGTCTGCTCTGCTAGATCTCCCCCAGTCAACTGTAAGTGCCACTACTGTGAAATGGAAAAAGAATCTGGGAGTAACAATCCAGTCAACATTTCCATGTGGGCCCCAAATGGGTTAACAATGTGCTGCCATTTATGCCTCCCTTGGGCAGCCCAGTTGGGTCCCACAGAAATGTGTCCATTGGCTTAATGTGGGACTCATGTGTGGCTAATATTAATAATATTTATAAATATGAATATTTATAAATGACAACCCTTTGTAGACATTTTTTACATTTATGTAACACCAATGATGTGGTGCTTCTTGGTAGCTTAGCAATGCAAAAGTTTGAAGCTCATTATAGGGAGATATTATAATACCAGTATAATGCACTCATTAAGCCTTAAGAAACCAGAAAGTAAAGTTATTTGGACTTAACTAGAAGGAACCACTCCTGGTCTTGACCTTGACTTAGTCTGAATAAGACTTAGCTGGAAAATGTTTAATCCATTCTAGTTACTGTGTAATTAATAGTTATTGGTTGACAAATTACTTACCAGGTTTTGGCTTGATAAGGCTTAATAAGGGGAATAATAAAGAACAACTTAAAATGTTGTGCAGAATATTATATTGTATAATGCTCAAATAAAAGTGCTATGGAAATGTTTAATACACTATAGTTACTGCTTACTAATGTAGTAATGAGTAGACAGTGAATTACCAACTACTGACGTCATAAGAATTGATAAGAGCATTGCGTATTACACTTTATGATAATGTATAATTCAACCTAGTTACTGCAGCCAGTTAATAACTACTGTCTTGTTAAGGCTTAATAAGCACATTACAAGGGCATTATATCACCCCCTCTTCTGAAGTGTTACCAAGTTTGATCATTTGAATTGTCAAATTACAGAATATATTATATTCATCACATACCATCCAAAGACATAAGAGCTCTGTAATGACATTTTTATGTCAGTTTATGGAAATACAGCCAAAGTAATCTGTGACATGTGCACCAAATGCGTGGCCAAAAGTTTGTGATGCATACCATTTCCTTTTATAGCAATGCTTTTACTGAAGGATTGCTGGGTTCTGCTGCGTAATGGACATTATATCAGGCCCTCCCATGCAGATGGCTCAGTCTCTCACATGTTCAATCAGAAGAATGTGATGAAAAACACCTGTATAAATATTCCACTGGCGGCCTGTATTCAGCCTTTGTGTCTTACAGATTGTGCTCCAATTGTATTAGCAGGTAAATGCTGTAAATTACTGATCCAGTGCACAGGAGAGCGGTAACATTCGATATACAGAAGCACTGTAGCTTTGGCTCTGAATATTTTATCTGATTCATGTATATGGTCAGACACTTTTGACTAGGCAGGCATCTCTGAACATTTTTCTTTTTGTAAATTTAGTCTTTGAAACATCTGTTTTGGCCACATGCTGTCAGCCTCGTGATGGAGGGCCGAAGCATGCGGGGCTGGAGGTTTGAGTTTAAAAATGAAACACTATAGAACATGATATGCACCAAACGGTTTTATTTCTGTGGGATTTGGAGGGAGTGAAAGTGTTTCACCCAGCGGCCCAGCTGCTGAGCAGGGTCTGATTTAGCAGAGTCTGGCTGGGCTGGGTTGGGCTGGGCGGAGCAGGCCCTGGCACCCAGCTGCTGCGGGTGGCTTTGGAGAGTAGGCTTGAGTCAGGAGCCCAAAGAGCCTGGAGCACACAGCCCAGCGCTAACCGCCCTAACTGCTGGGTATAAATAGAGCTGCTTCGGTTAGCAGGCCCACAGACAACGGCACTCTTTCCCTCTGTCTCTCTGCCCTCAGAATGAAAGATGAAGCAGAAAAATATAGACTGAGGCAAACAAAACTGTACTAAGTGTGGAGAGGAGTGAATGAAAATAGGTATGGAAAGGTGAAAAAGAAAACATATAGAGCTCAACTGGTCTTTACATAGAAGTTTTATGCCTTTTTTTTTTTCAAAATACTGTGCATTGCTGTGTCTGATGCACACACACTCAATATGCCACTTCAATGTGAGTATTCCTGCTGAGAACAGTACTTCAGGACATAGTCACTGGTGGTTCTGATTTGGTCCCTTTTGATTGATAGATAGGCTGGAGGGGGCTGATAAATGTCAACTGGGGTTCCTTCCAGGCCACAGCTATACAGAGTTCAATGTTCTACTTCATTAAGCACACTTGATTCAACTCATCAGCTAATTGAGGCCACTGGTCAATAGTCTATAATTGTAAACCTGCAAACTGAAACTACATGGTAGGTGTTGGCCAATAAGTATAGGTACAATTATAGGTTAGATGTTCCTAATAAACTGCTAAGTCAAGCATAGAGTATTATTAAGAAACCCCTAAAATACCAGCTATAGATTTATTATTCAGTATTTACATGGACAGCAAAGCAAAAATGAAAACAAATCCTTACAAATTATACACTATATAACCAAAAGACACACATATTGCTAACAGTTGTATAGAATCAAGCACATAGCCAGGCAATCGCCATAGACACATCCTGGCCTAGAAAGAATCATACCACAGAGCTCAATGACTTTAAACATGGCACTGTCACAAGATGCCACCTTTACCACAAGTCAGCTTGTGAAATTTCTGCCATACTAGGTCTGCCCCGGTCAACTGTAAGTCCCATTGTTGTGAAATGGAAGCATCTAACATTTTCACATGGGCCCCATATAGATTAACAACGGGCTGCCAGTTGGGCCCCCTTTGGGCAGCCCAGTAAGGGCCCACAAAGGTTTGACCTTTGGGTCCATGTGGGCACTGTGTGCATTAGGTCTTGCTGGGAACTAATGGGGCCAAGCTGGGTTGCAAGTGATGCCTATGTGAGCAATCATCCGCTGGCCCTGCTTGGGCCCCTTATTGTGTCCTCTTATATAGGCTAACGATGGGGCCAAGGTGAGCTACAAGTAGGGCCCTTATGGGTAATATGGGCAGTAAACTTGTGCCCCAAATGTGCTGTCTAATGTATTATGTACAGTTACTGTGGGCCAACATGCACATTTCTGTGATGTTTTAAATGGCTATAATAGCCTTATGTAATGTGTCAAACAGATACAGATGCTTGCAGATGTAAAAGACAAAGGAAGCCTTACTGATAGAATCACAACCCAAGGTCATTGTCACAAAACAGGCATGGGTCAGTTTGAGAAAGCATAAGAAATACAAAATCACATTCAAGCCTCTAGGTGAACAGTCCAAAAAGGGAAAGGCAAAAACGTAGTCAAAAATACAGGCAGAAGTCAAAGTCAGAAAACAGCAACCAGGCAAACAATCCAAAGGGTGGGGCAAAAAGGGCAAAGTCAAAGAACAAAGGTCATACACAAGAAACATATGTCAGAATAAACGCTCAGTAGGTCACAGATAGGATACAGTACCTCACGTCTTCCTAGTCTAAAGCCCGGGCTTATATAGTAAACAATGTTTGTCATATGATCTACAACACAGGTCTCATACATTAGCGTTCAGGAGAGCGAGAGCGCTGATAGGAGCACACAGTCATGTGAGAAGTCAGGTGACCTCCCAGAGAGTTCTGGGAGGTTGAGTCCAGGTGAGTATCATTGTTTGTTGGCTACATGGAAGTCATGTGGTCATTGAGCCCGAATCCAATGAGGCACTCAGAGGATGCATGACAACTCACATTGTGTAACTCACAACATCACTTTTCTATCTCAACATGTTGAATCACAGAATCCCAAGTGTATTGATAATGAATTTATTAAATACATTCAGTTTGATATAATACAAAACCCGGTTTAATACAAAATTTCAAATAGCTTTATCATGTACAGATTCCTGAGTATCAAATATTGCAAAAAAAGAAAGAGAAAAAGTTAGGAAATAACTTAAAAGAGCAATGCAGCAATGCTCACACCGTTTAAAGTGGATTAAATGGGGTTTGAAAGAGTAATTTCATGAAGTTTGAAATGTGACCTCTGCAGACATAATTACCTGGCAGTGTTTAGCAAAGATACCACTTTATAAACAGTCTAGTGCCCTAATGTTCTAATGTTATGTTAGAACCATAGTTGGTAGAAGTTTACAGCAACTTATTGTTATGACAAGTCTAGCTTTAAAACAGAAATTTAAAGCTTGTGAAACACATTCAAGTAACATTTTAGTTTGCATGTTGCAATTTTCTATTTCCATTTAACTCAGAGCTTGTTAGCCTGTTAGCTATCTGCAAAACTGGTACAATATTTTATTAAACATATCGTCGCTGTCCAACGAAAACCACGTATCTCCATTTTTGTTGATTTTTAGTTTCCTACATCATTTCAACAAATCAGCTGTCCTTTACATTGTGTAAAAATTTGATGAATGGACCAATAGAAATGCTCTAAAATCACTTGGAACAAAATCTCTTTACATTGACTTACGTTGAACGGTAAGAGTGTTTTCACCTTCTCCTGTAAAGTTAATATTTTGGAGATACTTGTTTTTCATTGGACAGCGAAAATATTTAAATGTTATTTATAAATTTTTTGCAAGTATTTGCAAGAAATTATTACAAAACTCCCACTCCCAGGACTCATTAATGGGCAACCTGACTGGGACCCAAATAGAACCCACATTTGTAGCTCAACTGGGCACACAAATCTAACTTAACTGGGGCCCACGGCTGTAGCCCAACTGGAAAACACAACCTTAACCCAACTGGGACCCACAACTCTCACCCAATTTGGGTCCACATCTGTAGTCTATCTGGCGCCCACAACATTAATCCAGCAGGGGACACAATTGTAATCCACCCAGGGTCCATGACTGTAGCCTAACTATGACCGATGGCTATAACCCAGTTGGGGCCCACATACAGCCCATCAAAAGGCCCACGACAAGCCCACGCCCGAGTAAAACCCACATCACCCAGTTAAAATGTGGGGCCCACATGAACATATTAGCTGGGAACAGCTCAGGTACAATGTGCTAGACAGCACACACTCACAAAGCAGGGCTGCCTGGTGCTGAAGCACACAGTACATAAAAATCCTCTGTTGCAAAACTTACTACTTTTCCTAACTGTCTCACTGCAGACTTTCAAACAATAGCACAAAACCTGAGCATCAGGAGTTCAATCAATGAGTTTACATGGCAGAGCATGTAAAACCTAAGATTATAATGTGCAATGCCAAGCATCGGCCGAAGAGGTGTAAAGCACACTGCCACTGGACTCTGGAACAATGGAAATGAAGAGTAGAATCATGCTTATCTATCAGGCACTCTGCTGAATGAATCTGGTGGATGCTGGAAAAACACTATCAACATGCATAGTGCCAACAGTAAAGTTTGGTGGAGGAGGGATAATAGTCTGGAGCTATTTTTCAGGCCTTGGTTTTAGTAAGGCGTAATGTTAATTCTACAGCATGCAAAGATATTTTAGACAATTACATGCTTCAAACTTTGTGGCAGCAGTTTGGGGAAGTAACATTCCAGTTTCTGACTATACCCCTGTGCATGAAGTGAGGTCCATAAAGACATGCTTTGACAAATTTGGTATGGAGGATCTCCAATGGCCTGTGCCTCAGCCCCACTGAACACCTTTGGGATGAATTGGAGCATCAGTTGCCAGTCTTGTCTAATCATCCAACATCAGTTTCTGACCTCACAAATGCTCTTTTGACTGAATGGGCACAAATTGCCACAGACACACTCCACAAAGTCTTGTGGAAAGAAGAGTGGAGGCTGTTAAGGCCACAGAGGGAGCCAATTCCATGTTAATGCCCATGATTTTTGAATGGGATCTTCAAGAAGCTCATATAGATATAATGGCCAGATGTCCACATGCTCTTGGCGATATAGAGCATGCGTAAAGAACAGACACCTAGACCCATCTGGCCATTATGTACAATTTGAATATTTTCCTTTATCTTTTGTCTGCTGCCTGCCTAAAGTTTGTGCTGGGCAGGACTGCACAAGTTCTGCCCTTCACACCCCTGGCCAGTCATTCATGTGTATCACCCACAAAGCTAAAACTTGCAACTGGAACTGCTCAGTTTTACTGAATGTGTTGATCGGGATATGGTACACTAAACGGAATACTTCTGGATCTGAAAGGCCCACACAGTCTGAACAAAGCTGAAGAAAATGCTGTATGAAAAACGTATTATAGAAGGGAAATCGGCGTATGCTTAGATCAAATAAGGATTTAAAACATGCTGCCAGGACAGAGCCTAGAAGGCTTGCTGGGATCTTTTATTTCAAACGAAAACCTGGAGATAAGCCTCATCTCAGACACGTTACACTGCACAGGACAAACCTTACAAAATGCTTGTGGGGGAATGATTGATTAAAGTACACGTTTGGAAGCACCAAATACTTAGTCAGCAGAAAAAAATATGAAGTTCAAAATGTGTGCTAGTCATGAAGAGCCTAGAGTAGGAGAGATTTCAAGTGAAAAGAACTGAAAAGCATTATGTGGCCAAGTCAAAGTTTGGTCAAACTATTAACTTCAGAAAAGCATTTTTTGCCTCCCACCTGCATAAAAGAGCTTGAATAGGAATGAAGTGGATGGAGTCCAGGGCCTGATGTAAGGGTCACAGTAAGAGTAAGCCCAGCCTGCTGTGAAGGCCTGTAGAAACGCTCGTGGGTAGAAGGGTCAAAGGAGAAGAGCAAGTTAAGCAACAGGAAGAATATTGCACTGATTCCAACTGTTTCTATTGTAATTAGAGATGCACTTTAGGCAGGCAGTTGTATGTTTTCTAAAGTTTCTCTTAGGCAGTCATCATCATTTCCTTTGGCTCAAATGAAATCTGCTTTGTTATATCATAGCAGGTACGGCGGCATAAAGTCATGATCCTGCGGTCGACGGCCATAAATTGGAGGAATGCAACAGACCAGCAAAAAAAATGAAAATAAAAATAATTATGACGGCATGTACCATTTTTGCCCAAGGGATTTTTCCTGAAAGTAAGATGGCTGATTATTCTCTCTCATCGCCTAAGCTTCAGATCCTCACTGAGGCACATGGACAGAGAGGAATCAATTTATATATATATATATATATATATATATATATATATATATATATATATATATAAGACCAAACAGTGGACAGACCAAACAGTCATATATATATATATGACTGTTTGGTCTGTCCACAAAGCAGGATACACTCTGGACAGGTCACCAGTCCATCTCAGGGCAGGGCAGACCAACGCATTCACACCAAGGGGCAATTAGCATGTCCAAACAGCCTGACTACATGTCTTTGGCCTGTGGGAAGAAACCCATGCAGAGAACATGCAAACTCCACACAGAAAGGACTGTGGTCACCCAGGGACTCGAACCCAGGCCCTCCTTGCTGTGATGTGACAGCGCTACCCACCATGCCACCGTGCCGCCGCCTTGGTGAAATATATTAATTTGATTAATTAAAACAAGTGTGTAAATATACACATGTATAAAATAAATAGACAAATATACATTTCAGTTACCGGAAAACAGTGAGTCAGTTATATCTTTAAAAGTACTTAAAGGGACAGGCTCTGACAACTGAACTTTCTGATTTGAAGTATTCTAAGTGCGTTCTATATTTTAAGTATTCTAAGCGTTAAAAGCAGTAGCTTTTTCCTAATTCTGAAGTACAAGAAATGTGATACATCACTTATTAAATTTCTAGTCAAAATGGCAACTAAGTAAAAGTAAAGAAACAGTTTTATTCCAGCTTCCATTCTTTTCAGGCTTGCTTTCAGTTTTTTTTTTTTAACAAAATCAGGGATACTTTTCAACAACAACAAAGTTCAATCTTGGCAAGATTCCAATAATCTCAAACGCTCAGTAATGTTGAGATCTGGCCTCTGGGGCGGTCGGTCCATTGTTCTGAGAACACCAGCAGCTTCTTTGCTTGATTTGCAAATACTGTTTTTGTCCATTTCCTTTTCTTAGTGAGGGGTTCTTGTACAGCTACACATCCCTTCAGACCCATAGTGCTGGGTTGTTCTCTCGTAGTGGAAGGATGGGCAGAAACACCTGTGGATGTTTTCAGATCTGAAGCTGTTTGATTTTCTCCTCTCTCTCAAAGATGAAAGCTTTAACCCTTTAAAATCTCAGGCTTATTACACACCAAAGCTGATTATTCAGCAACTATAGGGTCTTCAATGCAAACTGGCTGAGCTATTCTTAGGTTATGGAAGTGAGTGATAAACCTTTGGGCCTGCTGTGGGTCTTTTAAGGGATTAAATACTGTTTATCTGATGGGGCAGTTTTGATGGTCTTCCAGGTCTTGCGTGGTTGTTAGGGGTCCCATTTTCTCCAGACATTTTTACCTTTCACTTTCACCTTCTTGACACAATCGAATTCTGTTACATCTCCTCAAATAATAACTTCTGAAAATGAATAACCTGCACTCATTGGCCGTTTTGATTGGAAATTAAATAAATACACTCACACTGTGATGTTGTCAGCTATGTAATTCTTTCTGTGGGGTAGTAGAGTGTTTGAGTGGCTTGAGTGTCACAGATGCTCATCTTAAGTGAAGTGCTTCGATTAAAATAGCTAATTTTTAAGGTTAATGGATTTTAAAGCATAAATATTGAATATTGAAGCATTGGTAATGAAAAACCTCTATGCTGTTAAAAATGAGAGGTCAGCTAAACTCAAAGTGATATAGTAACTGATGACATGGCTTTTCTTGAGTTGACTTAACTTGAGTTCACACAACTCATACTTCTTAGTTGAGTCAAAAGCTCTCTTAATTTTTTCAGTTCTATGTCTCAGACAGGTAAATTAAATGGAGTTGTTTATACTTAACTTCCCCACTGGACTGTCCATCCCACAGTCTCGCTAGACATTTTTCCTCTTGGGTACACACTTATGGATGGCTATGGCATTTCTGAGGCTCAAACTCGCAACCTCCTGTTGGGGAGACAACTCAGGCCACTGCACCACTCAGGAACGCATGAAACAAAGCCGTTTAAAAAATGTTTAATACACTGGAGAAAATATTTGTTGATTTAACCTTAAAACATGGCATCGTCTCATGTGGTGCAACTGTCTGATAATTCATTTCAACATCAGGAGGTTGTGAGTTTAAATCCCAGCAAGACCACAGCTGTCCATATCTGGAAGCCCAAAATTGGACAGTGATAGAAGGAGTGCTAGTGGAGAATTGGAGTAACAAACTGAGACGCAGAGCTAGAAACAGAAGCTGGGAGAATTTCTGGCTCAACTAAGAAGTTTGAGTTGGGTGTCCTCAGGTTGTCTTAACTCAAGAAAACACTTGTGATCAGTTACTATATCACTTTAAGTTGAACAGACTTCTCAGTTTTTACAGTGTGCTGAAAACCCTTTGTTTCTGGGAGGCCTCCTCATTAATGCAGGGCCCAGAATCTTCAGTCTTCCTTAGGATAGGACTGATATTATTTTGCCCAGTTTGGTCTTGTGTAGTCTTGAAAATACATTCCATCTCATTCTCAATCATGGAAAAACCTCTTCGTTTCCTCTATGCATGGTCCATTGTGGTGGATTTCGTTACAGTCCGTGCAGCTCTGTGACATGATCGTCTAATCATGCGGCATGTATAATTCAACAAAATCAACACGAATGTTAATGATGAAGGTTTAGAATGCAAAGAGGAAGGAAAGACTGGAATGAAGGTGAGGTAATGGGTTTGCAGTTTGACTGACATTCCTTAACATTAGGCTAATTCCAAGATGATACAGTAAGCATTCTGGATTAAAGCTTTGGAGTAATTTGGGTTCAGTCAAACTGGCCAAATAATCCTGGTCAAAGCCTTGTGTTTTTGGAGAAAGCAAATCACTCCACTGATGTTCGATATGTCAGCTTCAAGGCTTCGGTATCTTCTGTGATGAGTTGAGTAAATTACGCCACAGTTGAAGAGCACACTGACATCATACAGTTATTATGGCTCAGTTCTGATATGCTTACCGAGCAGTGGAAAGTCAGAAAATATGACATCCAAATCCCTTGAGGAGGATTACTTCCTATTAGAGCCCTCTTTATGACTTCTAATGATGGCTCAAGATGATGTTTAAACGGTTTCAGCTGGAATCTTTCTTTTTAATTTCCTCAAATGACATCCAAAAATCTATATTTGGCTACCAAACGTGTTTTGCGAGAGTGCAGTCTAGAAATAGAGATGATCATCTCAGACATTCTTAATGAATTTGTTCATGTTGGATTCCTTTAGCGAACAATAATCTGCTGCAGCAGTAAGATGCGATACTTCAAGCTATTTCTCTTCGCAAAAACTGAATGCTGTTATAAGTTCTGTTGTTTCCAGTACTAGGAGCATAGATCTTTTCTACTTGCCTGGCTTACTTAACTTGTGCTTTATTGTGCCTCTTGCCATGCTCTTAAATATCCTCAGACAGGCAGAGTAGATCAGGCCAAGCCCTCTTGTAATTTCCTCCCTTCATTACTTACCTTCCCCCTGCTGAATCTTTAACATCACTGCAGATTTAATAACGTTTTATAATTTCCCTAGCTACCCGTGTTTTGAGAGCTGTGGTCAACATGCACGCCCTGACTTTGCAATTAATGAGGGATTATGTGGTGTGAAAAGATCAAAAGTCAGTTTTCTTCAAAATTATTTTCTGCGGATTATCGGGTGAATGAGTGTAATCTTGGCCTTTATGCAAAGCCAGTGTCACAAGAACCTGACATGTGACAGGTGTCGATCTTCAATGGGAAAAAATCACATCACATCCTGTGAGGTGAAGAGAAGAGGTGAGTGGCGTAAATCCATACTGAAGTTAAACTGCTGTTACTTTGAGAAAAAGTGCCAAAGTACTGTAACGAGTAACTCTTAGAATTGCAGTGGAACTATATATATATATCTATATATATCTATATAGAACTATATATATATATATATATATATATATATATATATATATATTCAAGTTAAATAGCCATAATGTGTAATATCTTTTTAATTGTTTTCAGGCAAATAATTTTCCTTGTTTAAAAAAATAACACAATAAGACAATTTCGCTAGATACAATGTTAAAAACAAGTAAAAAACATCTGGAAATACTTTGAACAATTTTGCAAAAAGGAAACATTTCATACACATGCAAAGGTTTAAACAATCCTAGTCAAATGACACGTCATTGAGTTTCTAAGTGAAAATATGTCAACACATCCTTCTTCAATGTGTACTTCAGTTTATTTGCTGAGTTTAACATATTGGGAAAAAAAAACATACAGTAAAAAAGGTACCAAAACTTTTGCACAGGCCACGTTTTCTGCTTTCTTTTCTCCCCCAATGTGTCCAATTCAGCAAATGAACAGAAACTGTGCATTAACTTTTGCATTTGAATGTACATCAACTAGATTTAAGGTGATTTCACTTGGCAATTAAATAACATGCTGAACCAACAGAACACAATGAAATTAAACCCAAAAATAATGGTAGAACTAGTTAAAGATGAAAATGTGACTGAGTAAAGCGTAGATTGCTGTCTTTGGCTGACTAATGATGACTTAGTTCCTGTGCAGATTATTCGGATCACCTTTTCACCAGTAGGATCCTCCAGGTTTGTTTTCCATGCCCCCTCAGTGCCTTTAGTCCTGCAGTCCAAAGGACCTGCATGTGCCTGAGTCACATTAGTTAATGGTCTGAATTAGACTTTACTATTAGCTAAATCAGGTGTAGCTGAATCAGGTGTACTAGACTGTGTTCAGACTGCAGGCAAATCAGGTTTATTCCTCAAATCAGCTTTTTTCAGACAACAGCCTGCACCATTCATTGCAAGTGATCAGATCGGATTTGTGTGTCCAAACATCACTAATCTATATTCATGGCTTGCTGTGGTAACAATGTAGACATGAGAAACTCTGCAGATTTTAGATGTAGGAGACATGGAGGTGCATCATCTCTCCACTCCTTAAAATTCTCTGCCCGATTTTGGATGCATGAATCTTTGGCACTCCTTTTGAACCAACATTTCCATTACTCTGGATTTGACATCGTCTTTGTTTGTTGCATTGCGAGTGATGCAAAAGACACTTCCGCTTGGAGCATCCAGACTGAGACACACCTGTAAAAATCGAATCGGAATTGCATTTCAAACCACCTCCAAATGTGGTTTGGATCCAGTCTGCAAAAATCACATTTCATGTTTTTGTTGCTGTCCAGACTATCAAAAATCTGAAGAATCTGAATATGCCATGAATCAAATTTGGGCTGGCAGTCTAAACACAACCTTAAAGCAGGAAAACACAAGGCTGGACTAAGTGCAGGTGGGCTACAGCAGGGCAGTGGCGGCATGTTTCCCTGCTCCCAAATACCCTGGATCCAACTTATCAGCTCATTAACAGCTCTTACTGAGTTGATGAGTAGAAGCAGGGAGAGCACTAAAATATCAGAGCAGTGGGCCTCCAGATTCAGGGCTTGTCCTAGACTCAGGATGAGGGGTACAGTCTTTGCACTGCGCCTTTAAGTGGGCGTGGCAGACTAACATTAGTGTACCGCCTCCTGTGCTGCGATTGGCTAAAATATTACAGGCTACTTACAAGGAGTCCGCTGAATGGACGGTTGAGAAGACGTTACCATCACCATAACAACCATTAAAAACAAAGGCGAGAAAAAAAAATGTCTCCAATAAAAGAAAAGCATCATATGGGCTTTAGGCAAAGCAGAGTTTTAGATATAAGTTATATGAATTGTAAATTAAATCTATAAAACACGTAGATGTTCATATTTCTATCACGTGCGGAATTGTGAATTTTAAGTTACATTTTACATAGTTATTAATTATTAATGTTCCTACAATATCAGTAATAAATGATTAATGTATATATATTAATTACACTGCACAGACTTATGAACGCATGCCTGCATATTTAAATGATACTGCATATGGTTGTAAAGGAGAGCTCAGTTTTTGCGAGTGTAAACTACGAACCAATCATAGCGCAAGAGGCGGGACACTATTAGCCAATCCCAGTGCAGAGGGCGGGGCTTGTCTAAATACGGGTGGGAAAACAATAATAAGGCTGTTTGAGTTGCGCTCCTGTTCGCATGCAGCGCTCACTCAGTCAGGCAGTCAGCGTCTGTGTGGACAGAAGCACGCGTTTGGACAGCCGGAGCGTGGTCAGTTCAGTCCAGACCTGTCAGTGGAGCATCATAAAGGGATTAACTTTCAGTAGCATGCTTCTCTCCGAGATGAAGACAGAGGGTAAGCGTGGAGTTTGTGCTAAGCGCGTTGGCAGCATTCTCATTCATTGACTTGGTACGGCTTTGGTGAAGGTGGCTGTGCTCCTTCAGAGATACGAGACTGGAACGGGCTTCGTATTCGCCAGCGTCTTGTTCGAATTTCCCGTTCCACCTTAAATGGTGGGGAAGTTCCATTCTGGCGCCTGAGGCGTCATAATGATAACTGCCGCACCATTTAAGGTGGAACGGGGACAATTCGACAATTCGATCAAGAAGCTGGCAAATAAGAAGCTGACTTCAGCTTCGATTGAAAGACGAGCATTGGATCTTCATCAAAATACATCCGTCAGTCCGTGTCCATCAAACTGTCCCTTAAAATGAAAGATAAGCTTCACTGCCCTGTAATGTAGCTGCTTGCTGTTATTTCCACTTTCGAAATGCACAGCGCCTATTCCGATTAACAACTGGTGGAATGAGGAATAATTCTGATCTGATATAGATCTGATGTGTAGCTGACATTAGCCTTCTAATCATTTACGCTCCCACCTCCATGCCGCTGTAAACTGAAAGGCTGCCTGACTGGGAGGATTGAGTGTCGGCTCTTGTTCGTGAGGTCTTTCTGGGTTTTTTGTATGTGTTTGTATCCGAATTTGAAGTTGTGTAGGCGTCTTATGCGGATCACTTTC
Organism: Pygocentrus nattereri; assembly: GCF_015220715.1. Lineage (NCBI taxonomy): Eukaryota > Metazoa > Chordata > Actinopteri > Characiformes > Serrasalmidae > Pygocentrus > Pygocentrus nattereri. The sequence continues at coordinate 35,566,466 of NC_051220.1, read as the reverse complement.
ATTAGTCTTCAAATCCACGGTAGTATTTATTGGCGATCATTTGCCAGCAGGAGTAGTTTACTCAGACGAGGCGCAGTTCGCGTGAAGGCGGGTAGAGGGCGCTGTTTCCACTCTGCCGTTTCCACCCATTAATACAGTACGAGAGAAAATTACTCTGCAATTTTTGCTTGTTTAATGCACACAGCGTTGGGGTTTGGGGGTGTGTTTTGCACCTGCACACTTTACCTGCGTTATTTCTCTCTGACCCTTTAAAATGGCCTGTAGTGAGTTGTTTATGAAATCTGATCTATAGTTCTGCTGATTGCAGCAGATGCTCTCCTTTATTATACATTCTGGTTGAAATGATCAAGGAAAAGAAGTGGCTGTTCAACAGATCTGTAACAATATCTGCTTAAATTCTTATGTACACTCTCTGAATTACTTGCAAAATGTCACTTCATGGTTGAAGAGGAGGGTGACGCATGTTCATGGTGGACAGGTAAGGGTATGATGTTATACTGTCAATTAATGTCCACATGCTGCTCACTTTCGGGTCAAACACGGTGGTGGTGGCATTACACGGAACATCTGGTAGTGCTTTCACGCTGCTCCTTGAGGCATGTACTTCATTGCCTGTGGTGGAGTTGACAAGCTCCTAGCCTGTTGTTGTCTATGGTTCTGAAGCCCTACAGAACAACTGTAGGCACAAAATACTATTAAAATGTCCTAAGTGCCCTTCTGGCGAAGAAGTGGATCATGTGGCTTCACAAGGAGATTACAAAGGGGGGAGTAAGACAAAAAAATGTGATTAGAGTTAAAAAGATTGCGGAGGATTATGCTGTATAAATCATATTTTAATAAGACTAAGCCATTGTAAGGCAGCTTTTGTCAGGATTTTTTAAGTAATGTCTCTGCAGGAATTGACCGTATCGGTCTGCATAGACAGAAAACTCCCATCAGCATCCCATCTGAACCTGCTGTAACCAGTGCAGTCATAAGCTGTTATGGACACATTTAATCTAAACAGCAGGAATGTAAACAGTCAGGCTTACACTTTTACAGGCACCCAATAATTGGTTCATACTGCCCTGCAGGATATTTTAGTAAAGACCCCTCCTGGTACTTTTAAAATCCAAACAGAGTTTTTGTCCAAAACCAACAGCCCGATAGGCTCAAGGGTTTGCTTAATGACCATGCCCATCACGGTCGGCAGACTGCTGACCAAGCAGTAGGCTGAGAAATCTAGGGAGGGGGCACTGCTGGGAAGCCATACCCACGCATGTGGGCATCAGGCAGGACACACGTCTGCTGTGTGCCCGGCCTGAGGAGGGAGGACGGAGGGGGAAAGAGAGGGCCATTGTTCCCTGGAAGTCGCTGAGGTAAGGCACTCCTGGCCAGATGTTGTGCTTGGCAGTCCTCCTGCCTCACAAGCAGGTAAGGTGAGAAGGCGGGTGAGCTGGCTGGTTGGCAGCTGCTGCTGGTCCATCAGACCTGCGGCTGTAGGGTTATATAGAGGTGCTGATCCAACATCAGTTGGGGCCACAGATAAAATCTGTTGTCGGATATGTTACCAACAATAAGCACGTGATAAAATCTTATTCACTTCTAGAGTCAAGAAGAATGTCAGGCTTTTCATATTAAACCTGCGCCTAATGTTTATTTCTACAAATGCTGCATCAGTGGCCTATTAACGGCTTACTTGGCTCATTGAACTGTGCAGTGAAAGAGTAGAAGCCATACTGCACTGCACCCAACACACCCTGAAGTGTATTTCAAGCTCTCATTGGGTCCTGTACATGTATAAGCATGCAAATGATATTGATTAGATAGATTTAATTGTAAAACAGCATGCCAGCTTTCTCTAATTTTTCAGAATTCCCAGGAATTCATAGCCCAAATCTGGATGCAAGTATACGGAACGATACTTCTCCAGGGCACCTGTGCATGCAACACAGATCCAGTGTTTGCTGGACCTCATGGTACAAGTGACCAAGACAGAGCAACAGTGCAGAGCAACAGCATGGTACCAGTGGCATAGCCAAAATTTCGTTTTAGGGAGGGCCTGGATACACATTAGGAGTCCCAGAGACCTCACTGTAATGAGATTGACAGCCACCAACTAGCCTACTTCATTGTAGTTACCATAACTAGAGAGAAAACAATTGCTGCCCTCGCATTTAGCCACTGAGAGACAATTACAACTGACACTATACCACAGCGGGTAAATTCTAGCTAATCAGAATCCTACTTTTTAGAGCGCAGGCCATAGATGTCCGGGGCAAGTGGTTGCACATTGCAGTTTTCTCATAGTGGAAATGGTCAGCTTTATTGCTTGGCTATGATATGGCCTATGCTGGGAACTAGCTCAGCTCAGCAAAGTTCCCAGAATCTGCAGAAACAGTCAAGCATCGTAATGCTGTGTTTATAAGTTGGCTTTGCCTTGTCGGAGTATTGGTTTAAAACTGTGATGGCAACGTGCAGCTGTGTCAGTATTGCCGTTGTGATAGCTGCCACCAAAATTGGTGGTGATCAAAGGAGAGCTTATTTCATGTATATTTGTTCAAGGTTAAAATAAAGGCACGAGTTGAAGGAACGTATAAATGTTTACAATTTGTAACACTTTGTATGAATTGTTTCTTTTTTCTTTCGAGCTGTGAGTAATCTGGGGAGCCTGGTTTCCAATTGCGAGGAACTAGGCCCCCCAGGCGCCCCATATCTACACGGTTGCATGGCACACGTAGACTATACATAGTAAATTAAACAAGAGTATACAGCAATACATGCAAACTAGGTTCAAAGCCGAACAGCATACAAATGCATGGGACAAAATACACTGAGTTGTGAATGTATATGAATTTGAGCAGTCTAAAGAATGTCCATATATGGACCTACCAGGACAATAAATGCTTGAACAGGATTTGATCGATGACATAAATGACAAAATTGACTCCGCTGCCTTCAAGAGATGTAACTGATCAGCACTGAACAGTGATGGCTAGATTAGCTTTCACTGTGAGACTCTAGCAAGACCCACAGACATGCTGTGTGAAATGATTCCAAATAAGAGCTTGTATAGGATCGCCAGCTCTGTTGCCACATTGAGTGCCCGCTGTGCAAGTGAAAAGACCCCTTCCTCTTCCCTATTAGTTTCTTTTCTCAGTCTCTGTCAGCCCGGCCCATTCACTGCTATGGAGCGGAGTTGTGGCTTTGTTGAATGGACCTTGCTTGGCGCTGGTCCTCGGAGGTCTGGGAGTAATTAGAAGAGTGGTACAGTATATACAGTGTATCTGCGCTGGGCTCCTCCAATCACCGGGCCGTGGTTAGGGTCCCCCTGTGCTCAGCCGGCCCACATTACTGCCTGGAGTACTGGAGAGTCAACTGTAGGCAGAAAGCAAACGTTTATTAATGGATTCCAAGACGCTCTGCTGAAAACATACTGGGAGCCTTTGTTTTCCTTGCTCCTGCATGCCTGCTTTTACGGCCAGGTTTGTGCTGCGCAGCATGTAGGCAGGCGGCCGCTCGTGGAGTGTTACCGGTAGAGCTGGCACAGGGAGTGGTCCTGGTGTTTAGTATTCTGGCAGGCCTGCCTGACATCTTCAGTTTATGTATCGAGTGGCACCTCAAACAGTAATTCTCACATTGTCTAGGTAGGCATTACAGAAACCTAGAAATCATCTCTGTCCAAGCACAGTGAGACATCTGCAGTATTTATTAACTACTATAACTACCCTGAATCTTACTCTAGCACTATTCTGACTGTTTCAACACATTTGCAGGAATAACTTGGCACAAAATCATAATTTCACAATTTTACTCTACCCACAAATGTTTTCCATTAGCCAAGACATTTTGGGTCCAGAGTGTTCTCCTTTAGTTTTGTACTGGAGCTATAATGCTAGCAGCTAGTGGAAGCAAACTGTGCAAACGACATGCCTAAATCATTGCATACTTGCCTCAAATCCCATCCAGTTGTTAAGTAACCTCAATTAGTTGCATATGTGGTTTCTGACACCACATAATGATAAAATTAGACTTCAAAATACTATTTTTACCTATACAAAACAAACAAGTGTATGTGTGTCCTGTCTGATGGGCATTTTGGGTAGCCTACCTGCAGCATTGTGTAAATATGAGCTTTCAGTATAGTTGTTTTTTCTTCTTTTGAGAGTTAATCTCGCAGGTCATCTCGTGTGCTCACAGTACGGAAACAAGGGTCAGTTGTACCATCATTTCAGTTTTATGAAAATGATTGAAAGGTGTAAACAGTTGACAGTGGTGGTGATGGGAACCTGACGTCTGAAATGATTAAATGCTCTGAGAGCTTCCTCACAGAATATTACATGGCATGGTTACAAATGCACTACCTGACAGCAGACCCATTGCCTTTTTTTTTGATGGTTTATGATATGGTGATATGGTATGAAATGTAATGCGCTCATATCGGAGAGGTGCCTGCAGGGCACTGTAAGGCAAAAAGGTTCACCATTATTAACATTACATTTCAAAAAGTTCACAGGTCATTTTGTGTAGCTATATTTGCATTACAGATATCATGACCCCTGGTTCGTGTCACCACCACTGTAAAGAACTTGTATAGATTTGGTGAATTCCTGTACATTGTGCCATTTCATGCCAAAATATTTTTAATTATTGTTTATTTTAACCACTGAGTTATGTAGGAGTTTTGAACATTCAGTGAAATTCCCCTTTCAGGGTCCTGGTTGTGTTTCTGGACGTGAGTAGAGGTCTCCTGTAGAGAAAGTGAAGAGTACGTCTGAGATTCAGAGGATCTGAGGTGTTGGCATGTATATCTCCTTCAGTAGAATGGAGGAGAGAGTTTGTGGGCTTGCTGAATGCATGCTCAACAGCTTCTAGGCATTCCAGTGAGGATGAGGGACAAATCTTGAATGCTGTATTTGTGGCCTTTCTGGAAGTAGGCGTGGGCTTACTGTGTCAAGTGTGGATCGAGGCGAACTAATCTCCCCTAAGATGACAGCCAACAGCTAGAAGGAAATGTTGAGGCTAAACAGCCTTTGGCATCTTATTGGGTGCTGTGAGAAGTACTTATAACACAAGTAGATGTTTTTTTCCCTCTTTGGATCCACTTTTATATGGAAAACAAGCACAAAAATGTTGCATGGTTTTTACTGGGTGTGCAGTGTAATTAAACATGCAAGATCACCAGGTGTTAAAAAGTAACTGCCCCCGCAGACCAGCTCTAGGTCAAAATGTTAATGTTTTAACACCAAATTTGGTCCAGTTTGGATCAATTCAGTCCAAAGTCAATTTGTCTACCTTTGATTACTCACTTTCAGAGTGAAGCGCACATTCTAGAGGCACAAATTTCTCACACTCTCACAAGCGTAGTGGTGGAACCGTCATGGTTTAAGGATTCATTCCTGCATCAGAACCTGTCTGACCTGCTGTTGTTGAAGGAAACATGAGTTTTACTTGGTATCAAAAGACATTACAGGAGAAAGAAAGCAAGGTGAAGCTCAAGTGTAAACAAGTCAATGATAAAAACATAATCTTATTCCACTGAATTGAGCGATTCAACTTTTACAGTGGCCTAATCGAAGTTCTACACCTGAGGAGGGCTTCAAGAAGAATTCCAGTGTTTTAAACATCTGCATAATTAAACGGTTAAGATTCAGAGTCATTCGGGGTGTTTTGATGTGAAATGTCCATTACTGCAGAAAGTCAGAATTGTTCACAATGGTGATGATGGGAACCCGACGTCTGAAGAGTTCACCGCCTTTGCCTTACAAGGTTATTACTCTGAATAGTACAGATATACCGCCTAATGTCTGACTTTATAATAGACTAAAGAAGGTTTTGGTTCTTTTCTAAAAAACGTTACTGGCCCGGAGATACATGCAGGGTGTTTTAAGGCAAATTAGTAGCAAAAAAGTTACTTTTTCTGATTTTACCATTATCAACATCCCTACAAATATCATTAGACAGATGGTGGTTCACAGGTTTTTTTGGCTAGATAATAATAAATGGTTATATTTATGTTGTAGATGTTGTGGCGCGTGGTTCCTATCACCACTATAAATAAGTGCTACTCTACAGTGAATGCATTCATATCAAACAACTCTGAGTTACTTTAACTAATAAATGAAGCAGGTTGACAAAAGGTTGAATTCCCTCCTTAATCAGTTATGAATCAAAGAAGAATGATACAATAACCTTTTTCTCACAGAGTCAGTTGGAGTTGCATGCTGTGGTTCCTTACAGTGTTCCAAGCTAAATGCCATTGAATTAAGGAAATGATTCACCCACAGACTTGCATTTAGCATGTATGTTAACACAGTTTCCTTTCATTAGAGTCTTCCAGCGCAGCCGCCCACTTCCTAACTCTACTGTGGTCGTGCCTGTCATCCTGTCCTAACCATGCTAATAGACCGAGTCCAAGTTCATAATTAATTTCATGACATATGGGAGTGGAGCGCTCTCCTGCCAATGTGTTGGACAGTGTCAGCAGAAAGAAGCTGTGCGAGATTGAATCTGGAGGAAGGTTTACGTGTGTCTGACAGTGCTGGATAGGTTCTGGGAAACACCTGAGTGGAGAGGAAGTACAGCATGGAAGGAATGCGCCAGTATGCCAACCACAGCTGGTAGGTGTTCAGGACTGGCTCTATCCAAGCATGCTGAGGTGATTGTTGTGGCAGCTCCAGAGTTAGGCAGGTTTCTCTTTTTACTTGCTCGCTCAAACACAGCACAAGCTCACAACCTGTTGAGGGACGCGTCAGTCCTGAAACTATATTTTCCGCCATGACCTAAACGTAAATTCACCCCTTTTGGCTGGAACGGTGCACTTGGACAGGTTTGTTCTCTAGAGTATTTGAACCTGATGTCTTAATACTCCTTTCTGAATGGATTTCTCTGGTGTTCCATAAAGGAAAGGAAAACTTCAGCCTCCCCTTCCTCCACTCTGCTTCCATACACCTCTCCCTTTGTCATCCTCCACGGCCTAATTTCCTGCTGCAGTTCATCAGGAGCAGGATGGTGTCACTCGAATGAATAAAAAGGCTTATGTAATCTTATGGTTAATTCATTTCTACGCTCCTATACTCAGACAGCAAATATTATAATAACTGGCTGGAGAGCTATTTTTGCTCCTAAGTTGTTTCTCTCTCTCTCCCCCCGGCACTTAAAAACACAATGTTTCATTGTTTTCTTCCAGAACCAGTCAAGTGCTGTGTTCGTAGCATGGAGAACATTTTCCTGCTGCTCTGCTCTGTGTAGGAAAAACAAAAGAGCGCTGCCTTGACTACCTGTGAGGTTTCTTGCAAAGCCAACTTACCCTGTGAAAGCTAGTGGAGTTGTGCAGTGGAAGTAGGCTGCTAGACAAACTAAGCTAAAGAAGCTATTGATTGGGAATGTTTGTGATTTGCCTGGACCTGACATCATAGCTTTCAGGCCTACACACAAACCTGTAATCATTATTGCTCAGTATTTGGAGCAGGTGCACTTTGATGGGTTTGTGAATCGTTAAGCCTTCACTGAGGATGATTTAGTGCTGCTGAAATGGCCTGTGTGACTTCTCGTTCACTTTGCTTTGCCTTGTGGGCCTGACCTTGTCCGTTCTGCCTAACCCAGCCTCCCCCCACCCTCTCTCCCGTGCAGTCACAGACAATTAGCTCCCGTCAAAACAGGCCACATGACTGGGCATGAAGCTGGAGGGGCACCTCTTGTCACCCCCCTCTTGACTAATGTTACCCCAAGCTACTGAAAGGAAAGGGGGGAGCAGAAAGGCTGGACATCTAGTTTGTGCGTGGCTTGAAGTAAGCACAATGCTGTTCTTTCACTAGGGAACTGGGGCACATATGGAAACATTTTTTATTTTTTTTTTATTTTCCTCCCCTCCAGACCGGAGTTTTCCTCTCACCTAAAACTACCCTCCTCAGCTTCCATCATGAAGTTCTGCAGCTGTACTGTACCTGGAAGATGCTCTTCTTTTCCTAAGCTTACACTAGCTATCAGAGCTGCTCAGTGTTTTATTGTTTATTGTTTTAAACCAATCAAAATGGCTTTTACAGAGATCTATGAGCAACTTGACCCATCATTCATGGTTTCAGATTACTTTCTGTGAGGGCAGGGTTTGATGAATGGATTTACTAATGTAATCCAACAAAATGAAATTATTTTAAAGCAGCTTATAAATAAAGCAGACTAACCTTTAACTGTGTACATTATTGATACACAAGTGTGTAATGCCTTGCAAGGTACAATGCAATTGCTATGAGTAGCATTGTATTCACTCTATTAGTATTTTGCCCATATTGTGCATCCCTACAGGCTGCTTATTCATGCATATGTAAATCCCCTGGCTGTCAAAGTGCCCATATATTATCTTATTTGATTTATTTTTATTTTTTTCCCCCACTTATGACATTTTGTGTGGTTTTATGCATCAGAAAGGCATAATTAAATTTTACATGGCTGTTTTCTAACCTTACTTCATCCCTTAGAATTAAACGGGCTACTTTTGTTACTGTGCCTTTAAGACTGATCAGTCTAAGTGAGCTCTCTTCTGATTGGCTGCTCTGTATTGTGCCTAATTCAGAAGGCACTCCTGGTTGAAATACCTCTTATAGCTTCAGGACTGTATACATCCATCCATCCCTTCATCCTTCCATCCATATTCCCACCCACCCATAATGCGGGCCCTCTAAAGAAACATTGGCAACGTGGTAGAATAAAAGTAATTCTTTAGACCTGTTTGTTTTTAAATAAGATAAATCTTGAGTGTTAGAAATGATTGTAAACCTATGTGATATTTTAATTGAATGCATATTGATCTAAGTTATATGAAAGATGCTTAGCGAAAAGTCATAGTTGCATCCCTCTGTAGATTTCCATCTGACTGGAAGCTCCATAATGTAGCTGTTTGCGGTGTTGGGATAGTTAAGGAGTTTTTCTACTCAACACATTCCAGTTCCTTAGTTCAAATAACATCAAACTCAATGTGAGGAATACTTCTATAAAAGGCAGCATGACAAAATGTTAAGAGGTAAAAACAGTTTCAAGATGGAGCCCATAGATTTCAAACAGAGGGACATCCATCATATGGCAGAATACTTAGGAGTTTGGCTGGAGCTTAAGATGGAAAGATACATGATAGAGAGCAGCTACACTCTACACTAAATTTTCTGAAGGCAGTTATTCAGCAGCCTGTATTAAATCATCTTTACGCTGTTGTTTGGAATCCTCTGAGATCAGCTGGACTTTGCAAACATCAATGTGATGCTCAGAGCTGTGATTTGGAGTGTTCTGAAGTTACAAAGGACGTTCTTTGAAAAGGTAAAAAGTGTAATAATATTCTGCTGTGTGTGATTGGAACCGGATCTGTAATTGATCAAATATTATATGTCAGCCTGTAGCATGTAGGCCTTCATTAACGTTTCCCATGTCAGTGGAAGCAGAGAGAGATGTGTCTGATCCAGCTCCTTTGTGTGAGTCCAGATGTGTTCAGTAGACTTACGCCCCATTAAGGCCTGGCAGATGGGAAATGGAGGATGAAATGGGTTGTTGCCTCTCAATGACCCCTTTCCTTAAGCGTCCAGGAAACCTGGTGGTATTAAGGCACAAGGCCCTTCTTTTTAGTGTCCACCAGCTTTGGACAGCTGTGACATCTGTGCAAGAGGGAGTCATCGAACAAGCAACTAGGAAAGCCAAATGTTGCCAAATTATATTACATTTGCAGTAAATTCTGTTTGACACCTGACTTCAAATATCTTTATCAGCAAAATGAAAACAGAAGTCTGAAGATGACGCCATGTTCTTTGAATGAAGTTCTAAGAGTTTGGGTTAGAGCTGCACAGTCTCACTGGAGTCCCCTAGTCCCAGAGATGGATGTTTTATGAGTGTAGTCACCCTCCCCCTGCGTACAGGGTCCTGACACTGCCCCACACTGCTCACTGTTTATTTGTTTGATTGTGGGAAAATTCTTGAAATGGTCGTGAGAGAGCCTTTCCCAGGGGCTCGGGCCTGCGGTGGCCTCGGGTCCTGCTTCTCCCAGCTGCCCCACCGGGTGGCAGGGTGGGCCAAATTCAGCTCTGTAGACCCCAAGACGGCGCCTTTCATAGTAGAGTCCGACCAGTATGAAAAGTTTGTGCCCGATAGCGATTTTAGCAGAATAAAAATAATGATATGATGGCCGATTACGATTTAGAGTTCGATTTTGGATTTTAAGCGTATACTCGAAGAGTTCAAGTGAAATGATGCTTTACAGACAAATATGATTGCCAGTTCTCAGTTATTACACTTCTTCAACTCTTCTTAAACAGTTTTATGTAATACATTGTAGCTCTAGGAGTGGAGCTACCTAGAAGGTTTTTGAAGTAGTTTAACATTTTTATGTGGTCTTGTGTTCTAATTAGCCAGTTAAGCTTGTGTTGATATCATTAAACAACGTGCCTCATATTGAGTAGCATATGTATAAAGGTTTTTTCCCATCATTGGCAGATAATAAGTCCTGACTATGCCGAGTCCTGGCTGTTTGAATGCTGGCCATGCTGTGATCAAAAAAGACCAATGACTGGGGCATTACTCTCTCACACCACCAAGCTTCAGGACAAGAATTAAAAACAATGGAAGCATGAGGAGACTACTGGAAGCCCTCTGGCCTTAAAGCCCACCACTATAGCAATCTGGCAGAAAATGCAGCCCTCTAAAAAAATCTTCTTAGATCAATGGCCAAGCACAGGGGCCAAGAGGGAGATGGAGATCTCCATGCAGTGTAGAACATTTGGGAACGTCTAAGCACTATGGGTTTACTTTGGCGGCCTTCTCCAGATCAGGCTTGAAAAGAGGGCAGGATATTGAATGCAAGATATTTAGAGTTTGTAATTTCATTTTGAACTGCCTTTTGCGTTCTGGTTGAAGGACTTGCCCTTTGGCGCGGGGAAGGGGCCTTTTGTTTTTAGCATTAATCATGCCTTCATACTGTGTTCTTTTGTGGAATTCCATCTCTTGAGGATCTGTTGTTCAACGAAGAGCGTGACTCCTTCGGGGAATTACAGAAGGGCAGTGACTGTCAGGTGTATCTTTACTTTCATATTCCCTGTGTTTCAGGTGTTTTAGGGGCATTCCATCTGAGGATTGTGAATAGTGCTGTTAAGCTCAAAGGAAAATGCACAGGCCATGTGATAGCTTTGCACAGTTTGTGCGGGTTGCATTTGAGATCATCGAGTGTTTACTTCAGTCGTTTAGAGTAAGAGTAGTGTAATCCACCACTCGAGATGAGTTAAGCCTTACGATGTTCCACTTGATGCTCTTCTCTCCTTCGTTCTCATGGCATGGGTCCAAACACTTGAAATCATTGGCCTTGTTCTCTTCGGCTCAGAAGCGATAAACCTGTTTTACATCAAAAAAAGAAAGTAAAAGCAAAGTGTTGCATGACCTGAGGAGTCATGTTTCACCTAAAAGCTGGTGTTCATTACCATAACCAGCGTAAAAACATATGAAGCCACCTGAAGCCCTCCGATAAGTGTGGTATGGAAAACATTCCCCACATCGAGATAGGTTGGATTCATGCTGTTTATGGCCAGTTCTGACCCTACCATCCTCATGTCACAGCAGAAATCCAGATTCGTTGTAGGATGTTTTTCCAGTCTGTCCAGCTGTGTTGGGTGACCCAAAGACTCTTACATTTCACCTGAATGCTGGTGTTCATCATCATAACTAGTTTAAAAAAAAACCCATAAAAAAACAAACAAACTTATGTGGCCACCTCAGACAAGTATGGTTAACCTTGGAAGTCACTGGAGGCATGTAATGCTAATAAACATCTAAATTAGCAAAAAGCTCTATGGATTGACCTGCATAGCAACTGTTGATCAGGAGTGAGTGCACTAATATCGATTGTTGATGATGCCTTATCAGAGTTTTTTTTCCATTTGTGAGTGGATGAAATGAACAGATCTACTCCAAGTCACGTGTGTGTACAATGAAGGGATTATCCAAAAAACTGACAGTGCTGCTTTTTCGTTCTTCTTCATGCGGCAAAACGCTCTTCCAGAACGCAGTCACACCAGTCATCGTTTGGAAAGCTTGCAAGCTGAGTGACAAACCGCATCATTTATAGCAGCCAAAGCGTCTACTTAACGTTAAAAAGACTCCCTCTCTGGAGAGTTTATTCAGCAAAATGAGGCCTTTCATTTCAGCTTTCATCCCTAGTGACTTTGCACGGTTTTTGCCTCTTCTGCTCTGTTGGTGTGCTTCAAATGGACTGTTGAGTGAAACGTACCATTCGTTTGTGCCGAAGGCTTCAGACATTTCCACCTCGGAGAGATGTGGCAGCTGCCATCGCCTGTGGCTTAAAATGGCTGAAGCTCTGAGGAATTCCAGAATGTTGAGTGGCCTCTTAAAGAGGTTTTTGCTTGAGGTTTCACCTGGGCCTGCCCTTCAAAAAGCAGGTAAATGCCTTTTTAAGGCTGTTTTGATATATAATAGTTAGCTTTGTGTTGGGGGTATAAATCTCAACACAAATTATTTCAACTGCAATGATTTTAGGATGCAGTTCAGTGCATCACAACATTAGATTTAACTTCAGTTTCTTTTGAGTATTTTGGTATGAATACCAAAACTAATATGCTAAATTCACTAATGTGACTTGACAGTGTATTTACACGTTAGAGAAATATCGAGGATACATTAACTGGTCGTTTTATTAGGAACACCATTCTAATTCTTTGTGGAATTAATCCTATGAGGTGTTGGAAACATTCTTCAGAGATACAATGTTTTATTTTTAGAGGCAAGCAGTTAAAAATGCATAAGGCACCACTGTTGCATGACTTGCATCACCTCACCCCCCACCCCGATTTTCAATACAAAGAACTATCAGTAGCCCACTATGGACCACTGTCTCCTGAGTATGGGCCCAAGGACCACCACAGAGTGCTTTGTGGCCCTCTTGTGGTCCATGGCCCAGTGGTTGTTCTAGAGACTGCTGTCCATGAAAATCCTAGGAGATTAACACCAAATATCCATGCCAAGGTCCAAGTCCCACATTTTTCACCCCTTTCCAATGTTTAATGTGAAAATGAACTGAAGCTCAGGCACACAGGGTTGCCAGTTGCCAGAGGGTATAGACGATAATGCAATATATCAAGATTTTTTTATTTTTACATTTGAAAACGGCCCCAGAATTTTATACTGAGATACAGTCTATTTCAGTATATTCCATTGTAATGCAGTTGACTTGCCATCTTCAGACTTATGTATCAAGATTCACGGATACATATTTACACCCCTAACAAATAAAAATGTCAAGCTCCTTGTTGACAAAGCATGTGACCCAGGTCTCTCTGCAGGAGAGCTGTTAGTTTGTAAATCCTCCCAGCAGCATGCAGACATGCGGAGGTTCATGAAGCCAGTGCCTCGCTGCATGCTGCTTGCCTCTCCTTCCTGATGAATAAACACTGAATAATCTGTTATCTGCATCCAGGAAATAGAGACATAAACAAGAACTAAGTGCCAGGATTTAGGCACAAACTGTCTGCCTGCTTGTGTCTTAGCAACCGAAGGATCTCCTAGGTGCTGTATATGACAGCGTGAAACAGGTTATGAGTATGTGTTGGGGATTCAGAGCGGGAGAGAGTGAGTGTGCTTGTGTTTGTGTTTGGTTGCCTAAATGGAAAACAGGTCCACATTCCTTCCAGAAGTAGATGTTTATTATTGAGTGATGCGCTGTTTGACGAGCTTTGCGCTGAGGCGTATATGAGGGCAGAGGCCGGCGTGACCTGGCCCGAACCTGGCTGTGTTGCCATGCTGAAGCGTGGCCTGTGTACAGAAGTATTCATGACGTCCTCTGAAGCCAAGAGCCCAAGTGCCAGTCCCCCAATATCACACTGTGAGATTACAATAAAGGTCACCTCGTCTCTGCTTTTACACTACCTCTTCAAATATCTTACTTGGGTCAGTGTATTGAGTTGGGCTGCATGAAATGGACAAAATACTACCGAGGCACTTATGTGGCTATATAGTGTTCTGTGTTTAGATGTTCTCTGTAAGTAGCATTTGCTCAGGCCAGTATCACTGATGACTATTAAGAAACGATGTATTGTGCAGCCGTAGTGATTAGTCAGTGCCCTGTATGGATACAGCACATCATCACTGTTGGTATAAAAGTTCCTGTCATGATTCATTTATATGTGGCGTGTGTGGATGATAGCAGCACGACGGGAACTTGGAATTGATGCCCTTCACTGTTGCACTGGGGAACCTTTTCCTTTCTTATTGATTTCTTTGGTTCATTTGTATTCAATATGATCAGAATGCTTGTTCTATAGAAACACTGCAAGACTTGTAGTTATTCCGCTGTTAAGTTTTGGTTGGAAAAAAAAAGTGTCACATTTGTGAAACATTCAACTGAAAATTACACAATCATTTTTTTTCCTTGTGTGGAATCTAGGTAGATACAGCTAAGTCAGCTCTCTCATTGGCAGAGTCAGAGGTGTGACCAATCACAAAGCAGTAGCCATACAGTCACTAATACAACAGCAAAAAATAGGCACTAAATATGAATGACAAAAACGTAACTGAGTAAAAGTAGATTCCTTTATTCATCAAAATACCTGAGTAAAAGTATTATGTTGGAAATACTCAAATACAATATTAAATACTTAATGCTTACTTAATACTTAAATTACTTAGATACTTACTACCCACCTCTGTTTATGGCCTGAAATGAAAGCCAGGCTCTAATAGTCACGGTACGCCACTGCACTCTGCTTTAAAGTAATGATAAACTAACAGGCCACATGCTGGTGGAGATGTTAGTGTTTCCAGATTGACCATTTGCAAACCAAATTATACCATCAACTATCAACATGCAATTAGCACACAATTAATAGGCAGTGCTGTTCAGAGAGAGCATTTTAACTGTTGCATGTATTCTAGTGCTTGTTTTCCAACATTAATGGCATTGAATAATCTGTAAAATAAGTAAACGATGCGTCTATAATTTGGACTGCATTAAAGTCACCCAGCTTATCCTTTAGGTAATTACATCCATTAATGACAGTCCTCTGTGGTCTCAGTGCTTCTATTGTTAATACTGTGGCTGTCTCTTTAAGACCAACTCACATCTCTCTCTCTCTCTCCGCTGGAAGACTAATTTTCTGGTGCAAGGCCCTGATTCGCGGCCAGGTTGCCCGGGCGACGGGCCGCAGTACATAAACGGGGAGATGTTTTGGGAGCGGTGGGCTTTGGAGCAGGAAATCTTATGCATTCTTTATCTCCAAGCCGCTGGATGTCAGGCAGCACACAGAGAGAATTCAGCCCGGCATTTCCTCTTTCCAGCTCACCTTCAGCAGAAAGAGGCCTTTGAGAAGAAAGCGTTCAAATTACCCTCTGAAAACAGCCCAACCTCTGAGAGAGAGAGAGAGAGAGAGAGAGAGAGAGAGAGGGGGGGGGGAGAGAGAGAGAGAGAGAGGGGGGGGGGGGGGGAGAGAGAGAGAGAGAGGGGGGGGGGAGAGAGAGAGAGAGAGAGGGGGGGGGAGAGAGAGAGAGAGAGAGGGGGGGGGGGAGAGAGAGGGAGCGAGCGAGAGAGAGAGGGAGCGAGAGAGGGAGCGAGCGAGAGGGAGCGAGAGAGAGAGAGAGGGAGCGAGCGAGAGAGAGAGAGGGAGCGAGCGAGAGAGAGAGAGAGAGGGAGCGAGCGAGAGAGAGAGAGAGGGAGCGAGAGAGAGAGGGGGAGAGAGAGAGGGAGCGAGGGAGCGAGAGAGAGAGGGGGAGAGAGAGAGAGAGGGAGCGAGCGAGCGAGAGAGAGAGGGAGCGAGAGCGCGCGAGAGAGAGCGAGAGAGAGTCAGAGTCAGACCAAACGGGAGAGACGGAGAGGGAGGGAGATTTGGACAGAGAACTAATGAGGGGGGGGGACTACTCACTGTGTAACTGTGTAAAGAAAGATAAAGTGAGGGAGCATAATGAGTGAGGGAAGGAAAATCGAGAGCAGAGCCGGTCCAATCTGACTGAGCTGTAGAGCAAGTCTCATTGATGGATAATAATCATTAATGCCACTGACATTTCTTCTGTTTTAGTGCAAGCGGAGGCCAGTCTAAACAACGGGGGCATGCTCAGTCTAGGCTTAAAGCCAAGTAAAGTAAGGCTTGGATCATGCCAGAGCACTCCACAGGGATCACTGTAATCCATACCGCTAGCTTTGCCTTATCTATATTGCCAGTCTACTGTTATGAATGAGCTCGCACCAATGCTCCAACAACATTAAGTGGAAGATATAGACCATGAGCTGCTGTGAATCATGAAATATTTCGGACATAGACAGATTGTCAGCGGATGCAAAAAAGACCCAACTGCAAATCTGAGACTTTCCCCAGCAATTTATTCTTTTTCCTCTTCTTCAGTGGGATTTTATCTTCATTTTGAGGAGCTTAAAGCACACTTTTGCAGTCTGCTATAAAACTGATTAGACTTATGATGGACCTACTGTATATTTACATATATAAGGTCTCAAAGAATATGCATTGGACCCATGAACAGGGACTTTGCACATATTCCCATGAGATTGCATGTTCCCTTTTGTAGGATTCCTTATAGGATATCTACAGGTCCGGTGCTGAGGTCTGACCCCCTGACCTCCAGTCTTTACCTTTACTTCCTCCCTTTTGGCCCAGCCTACAGAGGGATTAAACAGAGCTGATGGCTGGAGGCCACTTTCTTGGGGAAGAGAGAGGGACCCCTGCAGTGTGGCCTTTGTGTCTTGGCCTTAAACTAAAGGTCATTCTGATGCCTGGTTTTCTCCTGCACTCTAAAACCTGAAGAGTTTAGGAATTCTTCAGCTTGCTTCTTCAGCCAAACTACAAACCCCTACAAAGGCCTCCAGGAACCTATTTTGCAAAGGTTCTTAGAGGAAACATTTATTGAATTCCTGTAGGCATCTTCTGGTTTCTTGGGTTTTGACCATTGCAACAACAACAAAAAAACAAGATGTAGAAAAAGAAGAGCTAAAAGAAGAACAAGTTCATCATTACTAACAAAAAGAATAACTTCAAAGTCAAAAATGGGCCTTAAAATCATAGCCCAAATCCATTTATTGATAAAAATGCTTCAAAACCGATTTAACACTCCATAACGTTGTTTTGAGGCAACTTGCTTTTACATACTTGAATTCATTGCATATAGGCCGACATGTATGGTGTGTTTCCACATGTCACTATTCTATAGGCATCTCTTTTTCCAGTTTCGAGTAGTTTTTTTCAGGCTTGTAAGGCTTTGGTCTCTATTTATATGTCTTCAGTTCCTATTTGGTATTCACTGCAGGGTAGCATTTAGAGCTGCTAGTAGTGTTGCTTTGGTGAAATCAAAGGCCCCCTGCTTTACAGCAAATAGAAACCCGTCAAAAAAAGCAGTCATCTTGTTCCATAGTTTGTTGTGCATGTATCCTTTTCCTTCTCTCTCTTTCTGTAATCATGTTATCATGTTATCATATTAAAATACGAAGTCATCATCTGTTTGGGTTTATGATGATTTGTGCTGGGAATCCCTCCCACAGTGATTCTGCTTGCATAGCTACTGATGTAGAGGCTAATAAATAAAGATGTGTGGGCCTCCTAGCAGTATAGTTAGCCACTGGTTTGCTACAGCGGCTGAGCCAGAGGTACCCAGCGCTAGGTTCTCAAGAATATGCTGTAGATGGTTCTATATAGCACCCAAAAGGGGTTTTTCTATTGTTACAGTGTCAAGCTTGCAACAATAAAGACCCTTTGGGGTGCAATATAGAACCCTTTCAAACACATTCTATGTAGAACCATCTACAGCACATTCATACACATTTTCCATCAATCTGAAGAACCCTTTAATCGTACAAATGGTTGTTTAAGCTAGTAGTAGTCATTGTCATTTCTCTCATTATAGTGTAGTGGGTAACACCTTTGCCTTCTACAATGAACGCTGGGGTTCAGTCCCCAATACAAATAAGAATCCTTGGGCAAGACTCCTAACACTACCTTCGTCTACCTGTGGAAAAACAGTAAAGTTATGTCACTCTGGATAAGAGCGTCTGCCAAATGCTGCTATAAATGCTGTGTTTACATGCAAGGATTTGCCAATCCAATTGAATACATTCCAATTATAGATTAATAATGAAGTGTTTATATGCTCACTGTCCCAAACAATCTGATGGAAAATCTCTGTTTACATGTTCGCTACAAATATCTCAAACTAAAATTGCACGCATGCGTAGAGATCCACTTAGTGTAGACATTGCCATGACCACGAGCATCACATACTCCAGTCAGAGTGAGATGAGCAGCAGTGAGCAGTGCTTGTGTTTTTAATTACTTTTAAATGATGTCAGACTCAGGAAAACGTGCTTGACATGCAGTTATTGTGGAAAGGCAAGAGGAAGATGTTATGAGACACATAAGCTGGACGCCCGTCCCACGGCCGTCTTTTAAAGCTCAAAGCATAAACTTTGTCTCCTCTACAGACCGGTTTTTGCTCCCGCCATGTTGAGTGTTACAAACTTGCTATGATGTGACGCACATGCACAGAACGTACTTAAACTTTCAGATTGGGAATATAACCAGATACAGGCGTTTACATGGTTATTGTTTTTCTATTTAATGTATTATTTACAGGATTAACCACCTCATTTACTCAGGTAGAAATTGCATTTCGAGTTGCCTCAGACTAGATTGTTCCGTTTGAAGTGTATACATGAACATATTCTAGTTGGATTATTAGCAGATTATATGGCTGCATATAAATGGCTATTGTTAAACATGTGTCTGTAACAGAACCTGAAGCAACTTCTAAATGTAGAAAAAAAGACTAGACTGGTCAAGCTCTGAGCTCTCAGGTCAAACATCAAATGGTGCATTGAAACACTGGACAAACAGTAGCAATAGAAATTTCAGAGCGGCGCTATTGTTTCAGAGAGGAAACGCAAACTGCTAACTCAGAACTCCATCTAGGGCGAGGAAGGATACCCATTCAAGCTAACACATCTCGACCTGGCAACTTTCATAAGCAGCCTCTAATAGGAACAATGTGTGTTGATTTGATCTTGCATTGCTGCAGTGGATGTGATTGACCTAGATTTATTGTTTGTGTGAGTGAATGAGTATGAGTGAGAGAGAGAGAGCTGGTTGTGATGGCTGAAGCTGAACAAGCCAGAGAGGGAGAATCAAGTTCAGTGGTGCAGAAATGAAGTTTTAAGATTCAAAATTCAGTGTAGCACATTGTCTTCTGTCTTTGGAGTCTTCTTAAGGGAGAATCCATAATTAAAGACTGAGGAAACTTTAGGTGTTTGAAAGTGAATACATTATGATGGATAGGATATTATGCATTCCTATACAGTTAATCCACACTGATCCTTTTGATATGATGTAAGTTTGGAGGAATTTTATGCAGCCAGTAGGACTGACCTGTGTTTGCTTCCAAAAAGCAAGTAATAAATCTTTGCTAAAAGATGTCAAGTCTCCAGAAAAATAACACCTACCTTCAGAGGCTGCGCACTCACTGACAGCCTAATAATTGAATGCTTCTCCTTTACTCTTTCAGGTGAAGCAAAAGAAAGCAAGCATTTTCTTGTTTTGAAAACTCGTGCATGATGCCTCACAACCAAGACTGTTGTAACTGAGATCAAATCAAGGAGAGGGAACTGCCTGGTCTTGTCTTCGGGATTGGGAGCTGCTCGTTCATGCCATCTTCACCACACCCTGATCAGTTTTGCATTAGTTCCATCTGTACGCAAATCTGCACATTGATATCTTTGCTGTTCTTTCCAAAACGGATCGCTGGGTCTTTTTGCACTGCATTTTGGAATGCTAAATGTTCATTTCCTTTGGATGCTGTTATAGGTGGCTGGGGAAACATTCTGCTTCACAAAGTAAGATCCATTTGCTCCAAGAAAGATCCATTTTACAGTATGTTTTGCATCTCAAGTAAGTGACTCAAATGCTGCCATAACATCAGTCTCAGCTACAAAGCAAATACGCTCAGTCCTCTCGGCTGCATAATAAAAATGATCTCCATAAATTTCTCACTGGCGCTGTTCGTTTTACTGTGGGATTTACTCTTGCATTACAGAATGATCCTGGCACTGCAGCAGCTGCAACTGATACTTGTGTGCTTTGCAAAAATGCTGAAAGCTTATATTAATGGGTGTAGTTTCAGTGATTGAGCTGCAGGGATTAGAATGTAAAGAGTGCTCTAATTAATGCCCTCCTCGGTGTGTTGCCTGAGCAAATGTTAGGGGAGATATACAAAAAAGTCTTGTTGGAGTTGTAGAGCCATTGGAGTTACATACGGAAGGCTAGGGACTGTTGGCTGGATGTTTGGGGAGGGGGGGGGGGGGATTTCTCTCTCTAGAGTGGAAGAGGAGGAGGTTGAGTGAGGCTGTCCTGAAGCTCAGGCTGCTGAGAGTCGCGTGGCGAGGGCCAGCGGGCCCCCACAGTCACAGCTGCTTCCAATCAGCACTCCCAAAAATAAGCACAAAGAGCTCCCTCATCTCCATCAGTGCAGTCCCTCTCTCCCCTCCTCCTTCATCCCACCATCTACTCCCTCAGTCCTCTGCTGCTCCGGGCCAGGAACGCCATCTCTTTTCCTCCTCAGACCCACTCTTTGCTCTGTCCTGCTCAGACTTCCTGACTTCTGACTGGAGAATTAAGTATTCATTCAGTTCTGAATCCAGGCTGAATGGTACTGCTGTTACACTGTTACAAGGGACAAGCCAACTTTGTGTAAAACAGAAGTGTGTATGTGTGTTAAATGGATTGGTAATCGTGCTAAAAGCTCTTACTTAGCTCGGTGCTGTTTACCGTTTCCCTCTTAGAAAAACCTATTTACTCCAAGAATCACCAAGAAAAGGTTGTAACACATAGCACCGATGGCACGATGGGTCTGGAGAACATGTCAAAGTATTTGTGTAATCTTCTGGCTAGCTGACCGGTCCTTATGCTCCATATCAGAGCACATGGTTGTCCATGTGAAACAGCTGAAGTCAGGGTCAAAGGTTGGTGCTTGACGTCCCTCCGAGGAATGCGCCCATTGCAAAACTTGGCGCTGAAAATTTACGGAACGCTTTGTCCTGCATTGAGAACCATAGTAAATCTGATGGAGTGCTGGACAAGTGGAAGCCGTTGCTGGACGTACTCCCAAAGCCTGGGAGGAGTGGAGAGACACGTGTGCGTAAGCAGAGTTGAGGACCAAAAGTCAGAGTTCTCTTGCTGTTGGAGTTGTCATCAGCCCGCCTTCTAGAGTTTATTACATACACTTACCTAACGTGTTGGTCACTTTGTTAAGTATACACACCATATAGGTGCACTTTGTAGGTGCAGAATTACTGACTGTAGCTCATCTCTTGCTGCAGTTTCTCAGCTCTGGACCCTGTCCACAAGTAGAAAGAAATCACCATAGGGCCACTGCTGACCAGATATTATTTGGATGGTGGACATAGTCCTGTGGTCAGAAACTGACCACTAATGAGAGGTTAGAGGATGACTTGCACAAATTGTGCGTGGAAAAATCTGTAGTCTTTAGCTGTTCACCTACACGGTGTACCAACAAAGTACATGGGTCCAATAAAATAGGCAGTAACTGTGCCCTTTCCTGCAGGTTTACCTCTACCTCAAATCTCCCACACCTGATAGCTATTTAAGGAATTGTGAAGACCATTATCAGTTGGATCCTTTGTGGTACATTAGAGTTGGAGGTCAGCTCTCTAGTAAAGTAGATCTCCAGGAGCAGAGTTGACCTCTGTTCTATTCCATTATGAGTGCTAGTAAACAGAAAGCGTTGGGCCTCGTTCACCAATCACTCTTAAGAAGAACTTTCTTCATAAACTCAGTTTTCATGAAGATTCTGACCTTTCATCTTTGAGATTTATTTTTGGGCAAGAACAGAATCTGCACCCACTCAGTAGCACAAAGGTGTGAAGAACTCGGCAGTTTAAGAACACATCATTAATCTGATCTAGACCTAGGACCTTTCTCAACAACAAATTTAAGAAAAAACTTGAAGATTTTAGTGAATGAGGCTCAATTAATCCCCTGACCTGGTGAGTTGAGCTGGTGTCCTATCTTGTTTTAACCTACTGAGATACTTTAGGATACTTTACATTTATTTGGAACTCAGACATGAACAGAAATGTGAAACCGTCCTTTGTTTGTTTAATTTGCTATAAAAATAGCAATTATGTACAAGTTATTAATTTTTTTTAGAGATTAGATATAAAATATTCCACTTGCATAAGGCAGAGAAAAAATGAAGGAAAATGGGAAGAAAAATGAGGAAATGATATTCCAAAAGTGGAACTCAAAAACTAGTAAAAGATATGGAGATAATGGGACTCCTAACAACCATGCACGACCTGGTAGTCCACCAAAACTGTCCCCATCAGATAAACAGTACCTAAAGTTTTAGCACTTGAGAGATAGGAGATGCCTCAGAATCCTGACCTCAACATCAGCGAGTGTGTTTTGGTTTATTTGGATTGTGAGAAGCAGAAAATTCAACCAAATTTGAAGATTGAACTTTGAAAATGTCCCTACAGTTTTTTTTTCTTTTTTTAAATGAAAGTAAATCTCCTGAAAAGAACGGAAGCTATGATAGAATCAAAGAATATACAAGCTAAATACTGAAAAAAATTGGTAACACTTTACTGTAAGGTACAGTTCATAAGGCTGCATGACACCTACATAAGCTTGTCATAAGTGATATAACCCTATATATGTTTATTAATGCTTATTCCAATAGGCAATGTTCACTATAAATGTTACATTTACCAATTTTGATCAAAGTAAAGTTTATAACCGATGACACCTTCTGTAATATACATTAATAAACATTTATGTATTGTTATGTCAATGTTATGTAGCCTTATGAACTGTACTCTACAGTAAAGTGTTACCCCCCCCCCCCCCCCCCAAAAAAAAAAGTTATGTTTAGCTGTTGAGGCTTCTGTGTAATTTTCTTTTAAGTTGATTTTCTGCTTGTTTTCCTGTTTTAACTGAAAATGAAATGAAATGAATGGTGGTCTCTGACTTTTGCACAGTGGGTTTCTTGTGCTATATTGTGGAGGTATTTTTCTGGATTACATGGGGATGTCTAATGTTTAACTAGTACTAGTATGTTAAAGATCCTAATAATTGGATTTTTTTTTTTAATTGGACATTTAAAAGAACTTCTCCATTCATATTTGTCATGCAAGGCTTAATGTGACCTAAGCAAATATGGTTGCATAGAAGCTGAACTACTGCTAAATTCCTTGGGGACAGATGATGTTGAGCTAACTGTGTTTAAGAACAGATTGCGCTTGTCATCTCCAAAGATAAACAGGAAGTAAATGTTTGTTGAATTTTTTGGAGGAGGTAGGCGTCGCGTTACACCAGATAAAGTCATTGTGCCGTGTGCTGGGGCTTTATCCTCTGCATGCTGCTGGTCTTAAGTAGAGGAGATGAGGGTGATTGAGGGACAGGAGCTGGGGAGTGGCCCGGACAGGAAAAGTAAAGCCTCAGTATACAAGTAATGGTAAGAAGAGTCTAAGGCTTTGTGGTAGTAATTTGCATTGTTGCCTTCTTTTTGACGATTTACAAGTCCAAGACCAACACAGTGATTTCCAAACTTTTTTTTTTTTCCCTCTGCTTCTTATTGTAAACACATTGCTGAGATATTCCAGCTGACAACTGTTTACAACTCCAGTGCTTCCCTTGCAGAATCTCAATGTAAACACAAACTTCCTATTTGTGCACGGCCATGTGACTCGAGCATGTCATCTGCTTGGAGCCCTGTGCCCACAGACAGGGTCCACTGGGTTCAAAGTGTCCTGCACCGGCAGAGTTCAGAGGTTTTCCTGGAGGTCACAGAGGTCACCATCTGAGACGTGCACCTGTTTAAGGGGCCCCCTCGTTACAGAGAAGACGACTTGCAGATGTGGCATCATAAAGGATGTAATAGGTAAAGCCCAGGTCTTCACAGGCTTCCAGCCATGAACTTGGCTCAACTTTCCACTCGTCTGGTTTCAGAGACCAAAATCTGCATTTTATGAACTCTTGCGCACACAGCCGTGGAGAGTGCGAAAACGGTGATTTATAGGCTTTGATATGGAGCCTAAAAAAGGGACAATTCTGCACATGGAACAGATTAAAGCTTGGAGACCTGTGTGCTTTACTGTGCAGAGAAAATACCTTGTTAATGTTCAGGGCCATCGAGCTGGTTCTTTTGGCGTCTGTAAAAGAACCAGTGAAGAATAGCATGTGTGTCATGCTGCTCGACCCGTGTATCGAGATCGAGTAATCATACAGAGTGAAATATAGAAACCATGCGTTTGAACTTCTGTACTGGGGGCATTAGGCATTGCTTTCTTCTTGTGCTTCATCTGCACACCTGCAGGCACTGATTATAATAAGAAGAATAAGAGGAAAAACTATGCCAGCATTTTACAGTGAACTGAGGTCATTAACTGTAGTTTGCTAGCTTCATTAATAAGAGATGAACTTATGCCTTTGAAGTGTTGGGTCTTAATTGTGGGCTTTGTTTAAGCATCTGCGAATGTGGGTACAAGTCTCTAGCTCTGATTGCTCCACTCAGCTTGGTTGTGTTAAACCGTCTGTACAAATGTTTGGAGAAGCAGTTGGTTGCAGTAACAGGTTGCACCATCAGTGCTTGATAAGCTGCACGCTGACTTAGTGTCTGATTGGTCATTAAATACCCCCCACTGTCAGAGTGGCAATCTGGGAGCTTAAGTAAAGCCAGAAAAGGGGGATGCAATCTGTGTTATTTAGACATATGCGCACTGTGTATTGTATAATGCAAGGTGTTGCATGCCTGGTGTCACAAAATTAGGGCTTCCAAACTTGTAATATGGCAAAAGCACAAAGCTGTAGCCTTTACAATTTTATATGGAAATACACTGCTCAAAAAAATAAAGGGAACACTCAAATAACACATCCTGAATCTGAATGAATGAAATATTCTCATTGAATACTTTGTTCTGTACAAAGTTGAATGTGCTGACAACTAAATCACACAAAAATCATCAATGGAAATCAAATTTATTAACAAATTGAGGCCTGGATTTGGAGTCACAAACAAAATTAAAGTGGAAAAACACACGACAGGCTGATCCAACTTTGATGTAATGTCCTTAAAACAAGTCAAAATGAGGCTCAGTATTGTGTGTGGCCTCCATGTGCCTGTATGACCTCCCTACAACACCCAGGCATACTCCTGATTAGGTGGCAGATCTCCTGAGGGATCTCCTCCCAGACCTGGACTAAAGCATCCATAGGAGCGAGACATGATGTCCCAGATGCGTTCAATCGGATTCAGGTCTGTGGAACGGGCGGGTCAGTCCATAGCTTCAATGCCTTCATCTTGCAGGAACTGCTGACACACTCCAGCCACATGAGGTCTAGCATTGTCCTGCAGTAGGAGGAACCCAGGGCCAACCGCACCAGCATATGGTCTCACAAGGGGTTTGAGGATCTCATCTCTGTACCTAATGGCAGTCAGGCTACCTCTGGAGAACACATGGAGGGCTGTGCGGCCCTCCATAGAAATGCAGATCGCTCTCCACGGCGTCTCCAGACTCTGTCACGTCTGTCACATGTGCTCAGTGTGAACCTGCTTTCATCTGTGAAGAGCACAGGGCGCCAGTGGTGAATTTGCCAATCCTGGTGTTCTCTGGCAAATGCCAAGCATCCTGCACGGTGTTGGGCTGTGAGCACAACCCCATCTGTGGACGTCGGGCCCTCATACCATCCTCATGGAGTCGGTTTCTAACCGTTTGTGCAGACATATGCACATTTGTGGCCTGCTGGAGGTCATTTTGCTGGGCTCTGGCAGTGCTCCTCCTGTTCCTCCTTGCACAAAGGCAGAGGTAGTGGTCCTGCTGCTGGGTTGTTGCCCTCCTACGGCCTCTTCCACGTCTCCTGGTGTACTGGCCTGTCTCCTGTTAGCGCCTCCAGCCTCTGGACACTACGCTGACAGACACAGCAAACCTTCTTGCCACAGCTCCCATTGATGTGCCATCCTGGATGAGCTGCACTACCTGGGCCACTTGTGTGGGTTGTAGAGTCCATCTCATGCTACCACGAGTGTGAAAGCACCACCAACATTCAAAAGTGACCAAAACATCAGCCAGAAAGCAGAAAGGTACTGAGAAGTGGTCTGTGGTCCCCACCTGCAGAACCACTCCTTTATTGAGTGTGTCTTTCTAATTGCCAATAATTTCCACCTGTTGTCTGTTCCATTTGCACAACAGCTGTGAAATTGATTGTCAGTGTTGCTTCCTAAGTGGACAGTTTGATTTCACAGAAGTTTGATTTACTTGGAGTTATATTGTGTTGTTTAAGTGTTCCCTTTATTTTTTTGAGCAGTGTATAATGTTCACTAATATATGCTTTTTGCAAAAGGTAAAGCTGAATAGTAGTGACAAAATACAATATCGCAGATTTTTCTGAGTATATTGCAGTATATATTTACATATTGCATTGTCTAATAACGTAATGGAGGCAGATGATCTGCTGTGGCGACCCCTAAAGGGAGCAGCCGAAAGAAGAAGATGAAGAAGATTGTCTAATAACGTAATCCATGCCACTCAGCACTCAAATAATATCTTGCAAACCTAACAGACCTTTTTTAGGTTCAGCAATGTATTTCTACAGGTCTGGTGACAGAGAGAGTGCTATTTTATGAACTATTATGTTATTGGGTTGAATTCAGTGCAGTTAAATTCCAGTTTGTGTACAACGCTTTTTTGCAGAGGTCATTACCACAAAGCAACTTACCAGAAATCCGTGTCCTAGTCAGTGGGCAAGACTCAGTAATTACCTTGAGAACAACCAAGACTCAGAATGGGAACCTTTAATTGATCAGCGCTATATAACAAAGCAATTGCAATAGAAGAAAAAAGAAACTGAACCACATCATTAGATCGCAACCTTTTGGATTCATCATTGCTATCCATCAATACTGGTGCACCTGAAGATCCGTACTGATCTAGGCGATGTCACTCAGCACTAGGAAAATGCCGCTCCTTCAGGAGCAGAACAGTGAGCTATTCAGTAGATGTGATGAAGGCAGGCTCTGTGCCTGTCTTGGGTCAACCCTTTTGTTTGCCCTGCCTGTGTGTGCACGCCAATTAGAGGTGATTTTGGGGCCCTAGAAAAGTTAATGATGAAGATTGGCGGGTGAAGGTCAAATCCATTCAACGCTGGGGCAGCAGAGGGCCACCTGCCTGCTGTTTTCACACATGCATTGACACGGTGACATAAATGTGCTCTCTCTATGATACACTACCACTTTCTAAGAAAAGCGATGTTTCCTTCCCCTTTTTATTTTCCTCATTCTGACTTCATTTATAGTTCTGTGCATTAGCTCAGAGAAGGAGGGTAGATGAATGGCAGGGTTTTCAATTTGCTTTTGGTGTGCCCAGCTCTATAGGTAGAGATTACCTTAAAAGCCAGTCCACTGTGCCACATGGCTGAGTGCTGTGTGCTGAGAGGAATGTTGGGTTGGTGTGGGGGGTGGAGGGGTGATGCACTGTCTGTTTTAGCCATTTGGAAGTGGTAATAAATAGAGGTTAGAGGAGGTGCATGGCTCTTGAGGTCAGTCTGTGAATGCCAGTGATTTTACTTATTCTGCATTTTAACAATCTGCTTTACTTTATATTCATGGCCTTCTAGCACCTTGATTTTAATATGATTAAAGCCATTGTTTTTCTACATTAACTGCAAGTTATGCTTTTACTTCCACAGTATGGGTGGCATCCAAAACGGGAGTGAGGACCCAAAGCTGAATGTTTCTGGCAATATATTTGACTGTATCCTGGAGGAACTAAGAATACTGTCCAGATTTTGGTTCCAGTAATTCCTAAAGTGCTGTGTGCCAGAGGTGTAATTTAGCTTGCTGTGTTACGGGCATTTGAAATCCATGGCATCCAAACCTATTATTAAAGAAGGAATCTCTGTCTCTTGTCTTATCTAATTGAATTTGATCGTCTCAATTGTGTACGAATGCTGTGTTTTCAGATAATGATGGGGGAAAAGTAGTATGAGAGGCAAAATGTATTGTTGGCTGTTAGATGAACCATCCCATGCTACAGTCTCCCAACTCTCATCATGTTTTGTAGAAGTGAGCTATTTTATATGGCCAGTACCACATTGCCAGCATGACCCTGACCCACACCGCAAGGCTTAGTGAGCTTGGTCATTGTGCTGGAGTGATTGCTGATCATTTTACTGGTGCAGTAAAACAATAATTCACACAGTTTCTCCTTGCGTCTATTGTAGACAATCTAGAAAGACATACTTGGTGGCTGAAATTTGCTTTTATAATTTTGCACTGGAGCTATGAGGCTAATGTAGCTAGAATAACAAAGAATGACAAACACTTTCTTTACACTGTCAAATTGCCAAGTAAACTCTAACGCTGATCAGATTATGTGGTATTTAACTCTGCAGACACACTGTTGTCTAAGAACACAGTGTTATTGATGCACATCACCAACAGCTATTTTACTGATAACCACACCCCTTTGTAGAGAATCTTCAGCCTGTTAAATGTGAGCGAGTGAGTTACATGCCACATCCATGAGGTGCCTTGCGTCTAAAAATGGGCAAAATTACAGACAAAGGTCAGGCTTAAAGATTGCTGCTAATACTGTTAGCAATGTATCATACTTTTCTCCATTGGCTTCCTGTTTTGTATAATTTAATTGCAGACACTTCCTGAGTGTGATCCTCGTCTGGTGTTGGTCTCCGTCCTCCTCAAAGAGTAAACATGGACTGTGGAGCTGTCATGAAGCACAAGTGGTAATTATCTACGGGGCAATATGAGTTCACGCTAGTGATTTTGAAGGTTTGTGAGAAGCTCTGGTGTGGTGCAGTCTGAGGAGCTTTTCTCTGCGGTCTCCCCCTGGCATTCTGAATGACGGCATGGTGTCGAAGATGACTGTGCCTGGTCTCTCATTTTCTTTCACTGGAAAATGCATGCTATAATAACGCTGCGTCAAAACAAAACACGCCCTTAACCAGAGAGGACAGCTACTGCCACACAGATTGAACATGATGGACTTTCCCTCATCGTTTCATGCTCCAGGCTTTTAAATTCATGTACGGTCAGTTCCGTATTAGACATGTCACTGGTGCTAATTCAAGCGGTTGCATTAAACCCCTTCAGTGTGCTGAGCCACTAAAGTTTTGGAGGAAAGTATCAAGAGAGGAGAGAGTCTAGGAGCTGGAATAATGGATCTATCCCCAGAGACATGGAAGAATGCATCCAAGCTCTATTCTAGTACTGTCTAATTTCTTTTAGTCTCATACTGAAATGTCATTGCTCAAGTGTTAAATTATATTCACCAAATACACAGTTGCCTTTATCCTTATAGGAGTAGATTTATGGAGTACAATTTGGTGAAAACATTGTTTTGAATGTCTCTTTTGTGTATGTAAATATGGGTACAGTTTGCACGAAGGATATTGCATGAATCATTCTGTCCAACTTCAACATTAATAGTAAATCATTGCAAAGACATTATAAATAAATTGACAGGTCTGTGAGAGCAAAGTCATATTGGTTTACCTATTGATCTGGACCTATTGTAATACAAGTCACTATGCATTTGCCATCTGCCTTAGGGACCGGAGCCAAAGCCTACCCAGCTGCCCTCAGCATAACCTGAAAGGTCACAAATGACCAGGCCAAAGTCCTTCTTTGCAAACATTGCTCACAGGCATGAATGGATATATACCATTTTGTTAGTAGCTGATGATGGACCAAAGCAGTGGAAAACACAAACACTTAAATAGACATATACACACATGTATACACTGTGCAACAGTGTATGTCAAGACATTTATCAGGGCAGTACTCATTTATTTGGATAGAAAACATTAGAATAAATCAAAATAAACAGTATGTACCATTTCCAAACCTCTACTCAGAGAAGCCCAGTATAAATAGTTACCATCAGTTGCTTAGTTTGGCTAATAAACTTCATTCAGTTAAATCAGGTGAGCTGATGCAATTTAACAAATCCATACAGTAGCTGGAGTGCAGTGAGAAGGGAGGTGGGGGTGGGGGGGTGCTGCTGCTTTGGTTCTTGGACTTGAACAGTCAGGAAGGTCAGAAGTCACTAAAGATGTCCCAGCTGCTTTTCTCCTTAAGAGTGATTCCCACATGACCTGAGTAGTTTGTAGTGAAGGTCAAACAAATCAATCATTTGCTTTCCCCCTTTTTAAACCCAATGCAAAGGTTTGCCCTGTAATTGGTGGGTGTGAGACCACATTCTTGTCTGTGCTGCTCGCTGTTTTGGTTTGCACTTGGTGCATTTTTACACGAGGAGCAGAGACGCACAGAGGGAGTCTTGGATTACTGACGCTACCTTCCTGTCTCCAACAGCCTCCATTTTATCGTGATAAGATAATTGCATTGAGGCCCTTGAGGGGCTGCTGTGGGTACTTTTATCTGACTCGTGTCTTGGTGGATGTGAGACGTCTAATGGTGTGAATTGGCCACGTCCACAAGAGCTTTGTTTGATCTTTCTATCTGATTTACATCGACAGCTCCTGAGTTTGTAAGCTATCGTCCAGGTCGTGCAGCTGGTCTGATTGGTTGCTCTTGGGATACTCTGGATTTGACGCTGTGTGTGGACGTATCGGAATATGTGTATGTGAGGAAGACACTGGACAGGAAAGGAGTTCCTCTGGGTGTTTTCTGATCCACAGCCCATTTCCGCTGCTGAGCTGTGCTCGGGAATGCTTGCTGATCACTGCAGGGTGGTTATGGGGAGGGTTAGAGGGAAGCGCAAGCTGTGGAGGGTCACTTCCTTTCGTCCTGCTCTTGTCCCAAACTGGATATTACGAAGTTTGGAATTATTTTGCTATATTTGTATCAAGACAGTTAAAATATTATAAACTAGATGGTAGAAGGTCTTTTTAGAGGTTTAATTCAGCATTAAAAGTTTTAGGAACAATAAAAACTTGTTAAATTATAAATGATATGCTCTAATTGTCTATTTAATATAATTTAAGTTATCTGTATGAGGTTCAATTACCACCTTTTCAAATATGAGGCATTCTAGATATTGCATTTAAAATAGCTTAGGTTTCTTAGTTTTTATGATATCATCTACAGCTCTGCTCCTCATTCTGGACACATGTAAAGGGCATCAACTTCATATCTTCTGAAATAGATCATCATATCAGTATCAACATCATATCCTCTTAAATATAGTTGATAAAAAGGGTTCTGTCTTCGATGCAACTGAAGAACCATTTTGGTCCCTTAAACAACCTTCCAGTGGAAGGTTGAAATGAAGAACCATTTTAAAGTTGAAAGAACTTCCACTTAACTTTGATTTGCAATACATTTTGTTGTCTTTCTAGAATCATAGGCCCAAGCCTTTGGGGCCAGCCTTTATTTTTGACATTATTAATATTTTATATCCGTGTCTGGAACAGTAATGTTATTGAAAACTGTGATTCCAAACTTTTGAACTGCTGTACATGTTATATGCTGAGCTTAGGATCCAGAAGGGGAGGAGAGCGAGAGACAGAGGGAGAGAGAGAGGGAGGAGGGGAGTAATGTCAACAGCTCCAGTCCCAGTGCACTCAGCTGAAATGCGTGCTCCGGTGCAGTAGTTCAGAGGGAAGCGGCCACTCGGGCTGGAATAGCGCTTTGCTCGCAAATACTTTGTGTTCACCAGTCAGTGGAGGCGGTTCTGCATAGAGTATAAAGAGCGAATCTGAGAAAAACGGGACACACTGTACATTGAAAGGATCTTCTAAAGGATCTGGAGTTGTCTGTGTACCCATGAAGTGGGCAGGATGAGAGACTTTCAGGGGCTGCTTTCTGGACGGGGTAAGCATTCACTTACATTCTGCAATCCGATCACTCTGTTGATGTGCGTGGTTCGTCCTGCCTGTAAGGCGAGCTGGACTGTGGAGATGCTTTAGAGGAGTGGGACTAAGACGCGTTTGCAGTTTTTAAATAGAGTTAGGGCCACTGCTAAAAGGAAGACCAAAGGCCTTTTTGGTCCTCTAAAGTAAACATTTAGGGAGACTCTCCTAAGAATAGAAAGAAAAGTGAAAGGAAACTTTTAATGTTGAGATTATACACTATATATGTATATAGTAATGTAGATGATTTTAAATGAATTGAACTTCATGCAGTGGGTCATAGAAGATCCGGTTATGTGACTATGTAGACCTTCATATACCACTATATTTGAAATGCCATGAGATTTAAAATGGCCATGGTATGACCAGAACCACTGAGTGCACTCAAATCTCAAAGGGTCTTGAACAGTTTTAGTATCTGTTTCTATGGCAGATGTGAGCTGCTGATCAGATGTGCTGCTCTCTGGGGCATTACAAGGCTGTCCGCGGTCTGCGGTAAAACTATGAATGGAGAATCCTTATCCAAATGGGAATTCTGGGATGCTTATTTGAGCCAGAGGGGATAAAAGAATGCTAGGAATGGTGGGTGTGATGGGCATGTTACTGGGAGGGAGATTATTTTAGAATGATGGCATGCACTTTTAGCTATTAGGCTGTGCTCTGGGAGTTGGTGTATCCTCGTAGGGTCTGAACTCCACTAGCCTCTGATCCTCTCCCTTGAGGTCCCGCCACAGAATAAAATGCCTGCTGATCACTGGCACACATCTCCCCCTACATGCCCTTGGGACGTGACTTATGCTAAGGTGTTCTGCTGTACTGGTGACTGCTTGTGAAGCAGATTTTGCCAGCCCTTGGGAGCACTGTAATGGGGATTTTCATGCTCTTACTCATCTGTCTGAATCTCAGCCTTTTGGGATGTTGGAGGAAACCTCTTAGTAGTAGGAGTCTGCTCAGCACGGCTTGGCCTTTTCACTCTCTGGTGGTCTTATTAATCAATGTTTGAGATACAGTTAAAGTCAACTTCTGAAAATATCAGTCAAAACACAGTGCTACCTGAAAAATTAGTTGCCATTGCTTAATATGGCTCATCAGTCTGGCTGTTAAATAGTTGGTGCCCCATATAAAGAGACTTATCTTTGACTTCTAGTCTGTACATCACTGCTCAGGCATATAAAAGGATGTAGAAGCTTCCTAAGTGGCAGTGTACTTTTGCCAGCTCCGCTCACCCAATTACATAGTGGACATGAGGAAGAAAAGCACGTGTTGGCTTTCATGTGCACTCTTGTGCACTGCTATGGGTTGTCTGTAAAGATCTTGGAGTGTAAGGGCATTAATGAAAGATGAGCACGAGTCCAAAGTCACAGCTGCCAGCTCTGACATATACAGTCTTTTTGCATCTTATACATTATGGATAAATGTGCTATAATGCTCTAGATGAGAAAGCGAGAGACAGATTTAGCAAGCAGCAAGCGGCATCAGTTAGCTTCATAGCGGAGTTCGAGAGCATCAAGGGTTCAGCAATGTCATTGCATGTACTGGTCATTGGTTAAATCATTACTAGTCATTAGTATTGACCTTACCTGTTTTATGTAGACTTCTCTGGAATGTCCTTTAAGAGAAATAGCCAATGACCTGTGGTCAGGGTTTCTTTTTTTTCTTCAACTTCCCAACATTTGGTAAAGAAAGGCATAATTGTAAGCTGTGCTTGAAGAATGTATAAAAATAGCTGGTGAACCCAGTGATATAATATCTCGGAAACGCTTGAGACTTGAGAATTGATGCTCTCATGCTGATCTCATCTGGAAGTCCCCAAATGAGTGTGAAGGGGGGGAAAAAGGCCCTCATTGTGCTAGTGACACAGTTTTGAGGCTTATAACATGTAAGCTTATCATTGTGTCATACAGTGCAGCCGGTTCAGGGAAGAGCTTTGCTGGGGCTATTTTAAAGGCTCTCTCTGCGGCGGCCAATCCATATATCGTGCTATAAAGGTCTGATGTGCACATTCCAACCATTATCCACAAACTTGCAGACCTGTGTCCTTCAGCATGCAGCTGCTCACCTTTGACCTTGTAAAGACGCAGAGCAGTTGAATACTGCACACGAGTCTGAAGTGCCAAGGCTGCTCGCTGTCTGGGAGTTCTGTCTGCTAGGCCTTAGATGACCGGACCGAGTAGCGGAAATCCTTTACAGCCAGCCAGAAGACCCGGTCTGTATCAACCTGTCACCGCCCTGGGTGAGCTGACATAACACATGCCTACACCGAGTAGTAGCCAGAGGAGGTGGTTTGGTCCTATTAGTCTTTAAAAAGCCTGGAAATCTCAATAATTGCAGCTGTTGAGTCATTGTTTTGGTTGTATTTCAGCTGCAAGTGTGGCCCTCTGCTCCCTTCAAGGTTGGCTGTAACAAGGGATTAAAGTTCATGGGTGTCTTTGCTCCTGCAGTGTCAGTATAAACTGCATGCTCCGGCTTCAGGTTTCTCTGCCAATATCGCACCCACAGTCGGCCATGTGACAACAAACAGTGCCTCGGCTTTCTCAAAGACTTGAAAGTGTGTCTCCAATAGGCAGATAAAGAAAACAATTTGATTCCCCCGATAGAGGGGATGCTGGGGGTTCTGATGGAGAGCGATGAGGACTATCAGGTTTCCTCCAAGGCCCTGATGATACACGGGAATGCCCAGCAAAGGGCTTGCGGAATGTAGAAGCTAACATAAATAGCGTCGATGTCGTATCGGCCTCATGCTATTTGGAGTTCTTATAGCAACATCTATATGTGCCTGCTAAAAAGTGGGTCAGTAGTACTGCGTTGGAGACGGTGCCGGATTCCACCCCGTGCTTGCATGTTATAAACAGCAGCTCCACCCAAGTTTGAGAAGGCTGTAACAAAGGCTTGTTCCTTGTAGGTCCATGGGAACTTGCTCATTGTTAGCAAGTACCTTGAACACCACAACCATCAAGCAAGGAGACACTACGTTATTGTACTTACTAGGGATCTTTTAGCAAACCTCAAGGGTAGCAATGTAGAGGATGGTACATATGCCGCTGTATTAATATTTTTCTTTGCGCTGAATATTTTCTGCTTCACAAATGTGAGCAAAACAGTCGTGCTGTGCAGCCCTGTGTGCTCTCCCATTCAGTTTTGCCAATCCTTTTTTTTGACTGGCTCCTGAAAAGTGACAATTGATATGCAGGCTTCGTCCACTTAACTTGAACCTTTTCTCCTTGAATCCTGCAATATATAAATAATGGCAGTTTGAGCAAAATATCGCCACCATCTAAATGCAATGATCCTCTCATGCCAGGCCTAACTAGATCTATAATGAGAGCTAGCTGGCCCTTATGAACAAGCTACAGCAATAGTCTTTTAATCCATGCTACAGCCTGCAGTAGATAACAAGCTTTTTTGTGCCTTACATCATTACAGGTCGCCTGCTTAAGCCGTGAATACACTACACAACTTCTGAAGTCTGGGTAGCTCACTTTATGCCACTGGTTCCTGCAGATTTTTTGGGTGACTGAAATATTGTTGATCACAGTAAAGAGCTTGGGATCACACATTACACATCTTTTAAGTTGTAACTGAACCAAACCGAATTCTCCCATTAATAGAGGACACAGTTGCTGCTGCTGTTTTCGCTGCTGTTTGCACTGGACATAGTAAAGAAGCAGCAGTGAGGTCCTTGTGTTTGTGCATTAAACTCAGTTCATTCAAAAGCCTTGCTACACATGTGAGTGTCTTTTTGCCATTTTTCATTTTTACTTGGTGTATTTTTCTTCCTTCTCATGGTTTTTGTTGGCTGTTTGAAGAGTCTGTTCAGATTGAGTTGCCAAGTGTGTTTACATGCACTTAATAATCCAATAACTGTCAGTAATCCGATCAGTATGTTTACACACGCTTGGGTAATCAGATAATGGGGAATTGTTTAGATGATCAAGCAGTAACCAGATTTCTGCTTTGCAACCAGCCAATGAACTCACAGAAGAAAACGTGATGTAAACACAATGTAAAACAGTTTTGTTTTTTGTTTTTTTTTTTCGAAAAAAAAAAAAACATTGCACCACTTTACCAGAAAATATGAACATACATCATCTAGAAGATGAAGAATATCTAAACCCTTCACTTCATCAAGGATGTAGTTGATTTTAGCGTTGCTCCAAGGCTGCTTGCTTGTTTCTGTTACCGCGGTCTGTTTTTGCTCCTTTGCAGACTGAGAAGAAATCAGAGTTCATATACACTGAGTAATCTGATTACAGAGCTAAAATCCAGCTCTCTTTATCTGATTTTTATTATATATATATAATTTTATTATCTGATTTCTAGGCCTTACTCTGATCTAAGAAGTCAGAGTGTGTTGTTTGCGTGACCATTTGAATAAATAGGATGACTGCAGAAATCTGATTATGATAAGATTATTGAGTGCATGTAAACACACACACCTACTATCTAAGGTTTGATACACTCCAACTGATCTGAAATGCTTTTACACACTGCTCAAAATCTGCAGACTAGGGCCAACCAGCACAGACTCAGGCAGGCTGAGAATCGGGGCAAAAATCAGAGTCATATTTTGTAACCTTGACTCATTTGGAAAAGTGCAGCTGGCTCAGTCGAACTGTACAAAGACTGCATTTCCCATGAGCCTGTGCACAAGGTAAAAGATGTGATGGAAAATATGGGTTTAAACCAGATAATCTGTCTGAATCATAGTTCCTAAAAGGTTAATTAAAAGAATACACAAATTTTTTATCAGATTTAACAACCAAAACAACTTTGGTTAAAAAGCAAAGTCTGGATGTATTGAGTACAAATTATTGAGGGGGGATAATTTATCCCCCTCCAAACATTTAAGTCCACCTCCCCCTCTTAAATCTATGCCCATGTTGTAATTGCTTTAGAAAGAAAAACAATCACTGAGAACCGTTGAATTATTATGTGACACCCAGGTCAAAGAGGTTGATGAGCTCTTCTGTTTAAGCAAATGTCCACAAGGGAAAATAAGTTGAGTGAGCAATTTTTGTGCATTGTTTAAAGTCCGTGTTCCTCTGTTAACTAGTAAATCAGACATTGTCTCAGGAGTTTGAGTCACTCTGGAGCTTGTATTGCTTTTTTGCGTGAACATAAATCCGTCATGTCATTGACCTCTGACTTGCAACATGTTCACAGACCTCTGTAGTTTGTTAAGGAAAAGGAAAACATGTCAAATGCCATTATAAACATCACCATAGACTTGAGTTATTATAATCCTCTGTTTTAATCGTGAGGGTTCCTGTTAAAGCAAATGAAAGGAACAGACACAGAGACTTTTTTTTTTTTTTTTTTTTTTTTTCCCCCTTCCAACTATTTGGCTTGCATGCAGGCTGAAATTGAGTTCTGGGCCCTGCAGCAGATGTGGACATGGCTTTAATTTTTATGAGAGAACGAGAGAATGAGAGAATGAAATGGCTTTTATCAACATCCCTTGTGAATCCCCACTTTTCCTTAGATTTAACCGAAATATTTATCCTCCCAGAGAGAGCGGCATTAAAGCAGCCCAGAAGTCTTATAAGCTGTTTGTTAGGAATGATGCCTAGAGCCGAATGTCTATGTGCTATGAAAGTTGATGTTCTACGACATGCTGTGCATCTTTCTTTTCAGGCGCGAATGGTGCTGCCCATGAAGTGTAACACCATTTGATTAAATGCGGCAGTCGTGGGCTGGAGGTTAGGGAACCAGCCCTGTGACTGGAAGGTTGCCGGTTCGATCCCCTTGACTGACAGCAAAGGCACCTAACCCCCAATTGCTCCCTGCGTGCTGTGGATAGGGCTGCCCGCTGCTCTGGGCAAGTGTGCTCACTGCCCCCTAGTGTGTGTGTTCACTAGCGTGCATGTATGTGGGTGTTTCACTGCACGGATGGGTTAAATGCAGAGGTCTAATTTCACATTGTGCAAGCACAGTGACAAATGGTTGTTAATTCTAATTCTAATTCTAAAGGTGTCACAGCGGTAAGAGAGCAACGAATGGCTGATTATAGGGCAGCAGATGACGGATTCTAGAGGAAGGTAATGGTAGTGTTTTAAAAGAATCTGGAGAGCAAAATCAGCTGCTGCAGCCAATTGTACTCCAAC
This sequence comes from Pygocentrus nattereri, assembly GCF_015220715.1. NCBI lineage: Eukaryota > Metazoa > Chordata > Actinopteri > Characiformes > Serrasalmidae > Pygocentrus > Pygocentrus nattereri. The sequence continues at coordinate 35,528,509 of NC_051220.1, read as the reverse complement.
GTTTGGCTAAATGTAGGATGGAGGCTTATCAGTCTTTATTACATGTTACCTGTATCTTGCCGTCACAGAACCATGTCTTTATAAACATAGAGCTCAGTTCTAGTGAAGCTGTCTTTCTTTACACTTGTAGTGATGGGAACCAGAGGTTGCGATGTCTACGACACACAGTCATTTTATACCATCCAAATCCACCAGGGAATCTACACTGTCTTAGCTTTTGTATGTAATGTTGAAAATGGTAACATTTAAGGTAAATCTGAAGAAATAAGGACTTTCACCTGGCATGTACCTCTCCACCATGACCTCAATAAATACATTTAATCATAAAACAATGTCTCAGACATCAAGCAGCGTAATCCTCTCCATTTAAAGTAGTACCTGTTCTGTAAGGCTTTTTTAGAGGCATTGATCGCTTCAGACATCTGGTTCCTATCACCACCACTGTACATGATTCTCTGTAACAAAGCATTGCACATCAGACCACTCTGAATGGCTTTGTTTACATTTTGGTTTTATTTGTTTATTTAAATAGTGTTTTTTAAAGGTCTGTCTAGGGATAAACACTGCAAATCTGCATATGGCTATAAATGTAATATATGGCATCAGGCTATAAAAAATAAACACTGAAGAAATGAAAGAAAAGCTATAATCATGGCATGAATCCATTTATAAGATTAGATGTTGCCTGTTTAGCCTAAGAATAACAATAGCATTTCAGATTAATGCAGGCTAAAGTATAAGATGTAGCACATAAAACTGCACTGATATGCAAATAGTGCATTTGCCAGAACCATATTAAGTAGACATGCAATGTGCTATTAGATGAAGTAATGCTGTTGCACTTGGCTGTGCTGGCCTCAGAATCCGACTCGTTATGTAATTATGAAATTTCCGCAGACTTAAACCCTGACCTCGCCTCCCTTCTCCAAGCGAGCGCTGGCAGCTTCAGAAGACTCGCTCGGAATCGCGTGGTGAAATATTTGAGAGCTCCGTCATCAAAGGCGGTTCTTCCGTTTCTGTTCATGCCTTATCTGATGCAGGGATGGAGAGGAAGTCATTTGGAGAGGCTGCAGTGAAAGGAGCCACAACCCTGCGCATCCTCTTTGGGGCACGTAGACACATTTGTGCCCAGCTATCCTCAACAGTGGGAATTAGTTTTTAAGGCCCAAAAATGACCTTAAAGGAGACGCTTACATCACATTACGTTTGTCTGTTTATATTCTAGCACGTGATCATAGATCTGCAGATGCTGGCCTTCTACAAATACCTTCTGTAAAATACAGAAAACGTGGAGAAACTCTGTTATTCTGCTTCTTAACTGTGGAACTCTGTTCGCCTTTTATTAGACAGTCAAGCTCAGTGCTCACTTTTAATAACCATTTGAAATCATATCTCTTTAACTTGGCATTTAATGGAAATTCTGCCTTTCTTTGGTATTTATCTTTTTAATTTGATCTGTATCGTTGTCTTATCTGATTTTAGACTAATACTCATAGTTTCCTGTATTGCTGTGAAGTTTTATCACGTCTCTGTAAAGCACTTTGAGCTGCCACCGGTATGAAAGTGCTCTATAAAAAAAGATATTATTATTTAAAGTGTGGAAATGGTGATTTGCCTCTGACTCCACAATGAGTCAATTTGTGTGCGATTCTTTAGGAAATGATTCAGCATACCATAAAATGTCAGATCTCGTGTCGATTCAATTAAGATTCTTTAGGAAATGATTCAGTACCCCATGAAGTCATAATTCCATTTGATTGGGCATTTTGGCTCAATAGTTCACAAAATTCATCCTTTGGTTCGATATAAAAAAAACGTTTGGACCCACCCCCACCCCACCCCACCCCCTCCAATATGAGAAACATAATAGAGCAACTTAGAATCTGCTTTAATTAATTAATGTTATTGTTTCATTTTCAGTTTTTTAGAGCAATAGTACAATATTTAACTCAAACGTTGTGCTGTGTAGTGTTCCAATCCAACACTGTAGCCACAAACTAACATGCTTCACGTGATGCAGCAATACGGTACGATTCGCTATGGTATGGTTTGGTTTATGTATGAAAATAGCCCTGGTAAAAAAAAAAGAGTGCATAATTTATTTAATATTATTATAAATCATTGTAGTATTCCAAGGTTAATGTGGTGGAATCACCACTTTTATGTTTTGTTTTTTTTTGTTTTTCCCCACCTGTATTCATTGCTGACTGCTCGTTTTTCAGTACACGCTCATGTCTAGAGTTCAGAGTCCTGACTGAGGGGTCGTCTCTGGATGCCTTTCCCCTTTGTCTGTCTTTTGTGTCATCCCACATGAGCAAGCGTTTCTCTGTTCCGCGGGCCCACGCTCTGGCCACGGTGTTAAAGGAAACGGAGAGCTTGTTTTCAAATGAGCGTGGAATGTGTCTCCTGTAAATGTGGCATGAAATTACGCTAGCCTCTCCGTTACAAAGTTAGCGATGGCCATTTATCAATTCAGACTGTAACCCAGCTCGCAGTGCTGTGGTGGATGATGCAGTAATGAGTTAGCAATGCTTACATCCACTTGGCCATTGCACCAGCACATTTATTTATAATAGCTTTGTTTCTTTTTTAAATGTCTTTGTGTTTGTGTTTATTCTCTCTAAATAGTCATAAATTACACATTCTTGGTGTAACAGTGGACTGCGCTCTCCACTGCTGATTCGTTGTCACATTAGGGTCAGAAACGGTTCGGTCACTCTGTGAAAGCGTCCACATAACCGTAAAAAAAAACCGATGTTTAGCTTGAGGTAAAAAAAAAAAATCCAATTCATTCATTAAAGTACCTGTTAACCCCTTAAAACTGCACACTTATTATTCTCTTATTAATCTCACGACTTGTATAATAAAAAATAAAAAAAATAATTATAATAATATGACCTGTCCGGGGTGTGTCCTGCCTTCCGCCCGAGGACTGCTGGGATGGGCTCCAGCACCCCCCCGCGACCCTGACGGAGAAGCGGATTAGAAGATGGATGGATGGATGGATGGATGGATGGATGGATGGATGGATGGATGGATGGATGGATGGATGGATGGATGGATAATAATATTATTATTCAGTAAGTACTGTAAATAATTTGCTATGAAAATAACATTCATGCAGAAGTCAGAGACCACCTTCACTTGTTTAATTTCTGGTCATAATAGCCATTAAAGTGCAAGTCATTCATTTTTTCAGGCAGATATTTCTGAGCATCTTTAGTTAAAGGAAGAAAATGGAAAACCTAACAACCCTGCAAGGCCTGGTAGACCACCATCTTTGAGAGAACCTACAGGCTTTTCTGTCCAGCTTCTTTCTTTCTTCCAAACTTCACATAAATATAGTAATATCAGGACAACTAATGTGTAGATTATATTAATAGACTTATTTGTTGATTCTTAATGAATAAATAAACTTTAAAGTATATTCCTTAAAAAATAACAAACAAATGTTTGTTTGTCCAAGTTTTTTACTCCAATTACAGGTACTTGTACATTTTATAATAGGATTACGTAATCTAGACTACATGTGGTAAATTACAACAATTATTTGGAGGGCGCTTTTCACAACTAGTGTTCTCATGGAGGATTTAGAGAAAAGCAGTTTTACCAAAAAACAGCTACTACCCAACACTGTATTTTAAGTTAAGTTGGCTTAATAACTTAAAACTAGTAACTCATTATTTATTGTAGAGAGTGAAGAATTGAAGTGTGAGTTGAACCGTCCTCTCTGTTCACTCAGTCATTTAAATTAGCCTGTACAGGACATAAATGCTGGCCATTCGCATACTTTAAGCAGTTAGGACCTCGGGCCTATTAATGGTGGGTGGGCTGAAGGTGAAGAGTTGATGGAGAGAAAGAGAGCTTTGAAGCCCGGGGGCCGATTAGGGGGACTGGAGGTGGGGTATGAAGGGGGGCAGTGGATTTGTCATGCTGCTGTGGCCTGAGGGCAAGTGTCCTGTGGGGGGTGGGCATCTGGGGCATGGCTGCATTCATATGCTAGGCTGATGCATGGCAAGAGGCCAGCTGTGTGTCTGTGTGTGTGTGTGTGTGTGTGAGAGCCAGCGGCGCTCAGAGGAACCAACACACAAAAGCATGTGCTCAAAACACAGTTCACCGCACTGACGCACACAGCAAGAGCAAGTCATATACCATCAATATCACTCGTAGTGGAGTCAGAATCAGTCATGTTTATGTACAGGGCGCTCACCCACATCGACAGCCACTACAGTAACTGTGCACAGTATACTATATTTTTCTCCGCACTGCCTCAGCGCACTGACATGGTTGTGGCATGGTAGTGTGGGTCACGCTGGTATGATTGTATCAGACGTGGCAGCTTTGCTGGAGTTTTAAAGCCTCAGTATCACTGCTGGGTTGAGAAAGGTTTGCCTGCCAACAGTGGCCCTGTGGTCAGAACCTGAAGGCATAACTAATACAAATTGTGCATGGAAAACGAGAGCTGTCTTCTCTAACTTCTACGAGGTGTACTGACAGGGTAGGTGTTTCAGATCACAATGCACACTAATGATGATTTTCTACTGGGCAGTAAGGTTTGGTACAGTGTAGTTGCAGATCCTTACTAATGCATTTGATCATTTCCATTGCTTGTACCGTACCTTGGTGCCCATGCTGAATTTGATTACCCTTCTTGCCAGGGTTGATGAGCCAAAAGTGCAAACCCCTAATTGATCCAATGCAATCATCACAGAATCATCTGGAGTTACTGGAGTTGGATGACCACCACAAAACAAAAACACTAGTTGGCCAGAATTGCTGTCTCTTACTCTCTCACACAAAACCACACAGCAAGTAAAATGTAGATCCGGACATAAAGCTCCTCAATATCAGCATTAGATTTGTGTAAGACATCATATGATAACACAAACTAAAGAGAACCCATCAACTTTGACAGTTCTGCTATTCAATGGGAAATGGACACAGGTACTCATCCAGGGTACAGTAAGCTCTGGGTTCGGAAATGGGACGCATAATCGTATCCTGCTACACTGTACTGCCTGGTGAGTTGTTACTGGAAACACACACAGATTTAATCTAATATAATTAGTGTTGCACTGACACCGATACTGTATTGGTATTGGCGACGATACTGGCACTTAAACACTGTATTGGTGTCAGTGATGGAGATACTGATACCTGTGACACCAAGAAGCAATTTCTGATGTATGCATGCACGCCAGTAGACAGAACGTATCAGCAACACTAACACTAACAACCCATGGCAGAATCCTTAAGGACAGATGTAACATTTTTGGTGTGAAGAACACGCTAACAGAGCTGCTTACCTGAATAGCTGAGCTGCTTCTTTCAGTAATCACTCATCTGCTGCTTTGTGGTCACTTGCAGTCTGAGTTAATGTTTCTGAGAGAGTGGAAGGAACTCCTGGTGTATTCATAGCCTTTAGTCATGATTTAGCCTTTAACATAGCATCCTCTAGCCCCACCTGCAGTGCACATTCATTGGTCAGCTGTATCCCTCCGCAGCATGGTCCTGCGGCCAGTTGGAAGCCAGACAGAACACTGAAAGCCACTGATACTGGCAGGGTGAATGACGGTGATATTTACTGAACCGACACTCAGGGATGCAGCGCAAAATTTGGATGAGAAAAACACATTCAGCTCTGTTTTTGAGCCAGAGAAGCTGCTGTGTGCAGCTGTTTTTAACTCTTTTGCACAATAAAGATATTGTACATTTACTTAAGTTGTTAAATGGTTCTTATTACTACTTATAGTAAATACTAAATATCTCCACAAAATGAACAAAAATAAGTATTTTCTTTTAGGCATCTATTTAAAATAATCCAACAAGAAAATGCTATCTAGCCAGGCTGAGTGTTTTATTGTGATTCAGAACAGATTTTTCCAAACTAAAATATTTTAAAAATGTAATCCTATAAATATCAGAACATATAAGTGAGTTAGGTTGGATGGTTAGTATCATTATTGGTACTATTAAAGAATCAGGTATCAGTATCAATATTGAAAAGTTTCAAATGCATCTATTATGTTATATTATATTATATTATATTATATTATATTATATTATATTATGTTGTTATATATTATATTATAGCCGTGCATTTTCTTCCTGTAATTCTGTACTCACCTTAATACTGAAGCAGATGCAGGAGCAAGCATAGGTCAACTGTCTCGCCCATGTGATTGCAGTGCTAACTGTTCACCTCCCAGTTAATATCTAGTCAGCAGTGGTCTGTTGTGGTCCCTTTCCATTGATGGATGGGGTAGAGGGCGGATGACAAATTGTTTCACTGCCACTGAATCAACCACAGTGTTTGTTTACCTGCTAAGTGACCCTGATGGCTAAATGACTGTATATACGAGGTAGGTGTACCAAGTAACCTGGCATTTCTGTACATCTCTCACACGTGTTGTGTGCCCAGAGGTTTCACAGTTGCCCGGTTACAAACTGTAATAATTTTATGGAAGCCATTTAACCGGAGCATCATCTGTTGTTTTATTGGAGCGTGTTTATTATTTCTGGAGCTCCAACATGACTGAAAAATAAAATGAAAAGATTCCATTTGGCAGTGGGGAATGCCAGAGATTCCTTTAAACCCCCTGTGTCTGTAGCGAAGGCATGAGTTTGAGGGAGAGAGAGAGAGAAGACGGGGATTGGGTTCAGCTGCATTTATGTTAGAGTAAAGCCCGGCTGTGTGTAATAGATTAGATGTGGAGAGACATGCTTGAAATGAGGAAAAAAGATGGACGTGTAGAAAGGATTTGTGTGGGAAAGAAGGGGATGTGCATGTCTGAAAGAGAGAGAGAGAGAGACAGAGAGAAGGAGATGCGTGGCCAGCATGCAGGCTGTTTGTGGAGACTATGTGACCGTGCCGGAGATTAAAGCAGAGAACGCAAGAAACTGAGGGGAAAATGGATGGATGGATTCATGGAGGGGTGTGTTTGACGCTTGTGAGTGTGTATGAAATGCCATCGCTCTGTTCTATTCTCTTCTCTACTCCCTCCCTCACTCACTCACTCCCTCCCTCTCTCTTCTCCTCCACTGACCTACTTCCAGCAGGCTCACGGGATGAAGGGATGAGGTAGCACACTGAATGAGAAGTGGCAGCAGTGCAGCTCTCTCTCTTTCTCACTCTGTCACTCTCTCTCACTCTGTCACTCTCTCTCCCTGTTTTTCTCGATCCGTTCTGTCTCTTTTTCCCCCTCATTCTCTCATGTCTTTCTCCCATTTTTCTCTCTTCTCTCTCATCCATTCCCCCTCTCTCACTCCTTTTTCTTTCCTTTTTTCTCTTTTTTCCTAAATTCTTTTTCAATGTCTCTCTCCCTTCTTCTTCTTCTTCTTCTCCTCTCTCTCTCTCTCTCTCTCTCTCTCTCTCTCTCTCTCTCTCTCTCTCTCTCTCTCTCTCTCTCTCTCTCTCTCTCTCTCAGAAGCTTCTCTGTTCATTTCGGTCATTCTCTTTCTCTCACTTCTCCAATGCCACGCGGTCATTGATTTTCACTTTTAATTAGGGACCTGTTTCCTCTCCTTGTCTTAGTCGGAGGCCCCGCCTCCGTGCTCCTCCGCATGGCATACACAATCAGCTGCTGCAGAGCACAACTGCAGAGTAGGTGGGGCACCTCCTCGTTGCCATGAATCGATCCTAAATGACTGTGCTGTCAGTGTCTCATCTAGAAAGAACCTGTTCTGTCAGCTTTAAACAGTAATTGATTATTTTAATTTGTCTAATATGGCAACAAATTAGGAATGTGGACATGGATGCTGACACAGCAGAGTGGCTTCCTACTTTACACCAGTGAGGAAACTCTTAGCGCCTTCTGTTTTTTCTTTTTTGTATGGTTTTTGTTATATTTAAACTCTGCAACTATTTAGTTATGCTCTTATTTCTTGTAAAGTTTTGGACTTAAACACAAGGGTTAAATTCTTATAATGCCCTCATTGAAAGGTAGCTAGATGGGTGCATAGATTGGTGGGTTGGTTGGTTGGTGGATGAGTAGGATAGGTACTTTACTCATCCAAGAGGGGAAAGATGTCTATTTCAGCAGCACAAAGTACAGTAAAGAGCAAAACAGCAGCAAAAGTATTGAATGAACCAAGTAACTATGTACTGTAAACGATAACCTAATATAATAACAGTTGTGCAGTGAAATATTTATGGATGTATAAACAAAGTGACAGTGCAGTGTGTAATATTAACACATTTAGGAACCGCCTGTAGAATCAACTAGTCATGTTTTCATTTCCGGTGGGTGGAGCATTTTTGACTGAGGGGGGAATAAAGGACTTCCGGAAGTTCTAGATATGTCACTGATTGGGAATGCAAGCCATTGTCTAACCAGGTTTCAGTCAGTTTTAGGAATTGGAAATCCGATGTCGCAGCTCTTTACTAAGAGTCATAGTAAAACTACTTAAATGTAAAATATGTGATCTTTTAGTCTTTTACAGTCTTTAAATGTCCGAATCTTATATAGATTAGCCAAAACATGTTCATGTGAATCATTGTTAGCTTGGCATTACTATACACCTAGAATCCCATAGAGTGCTAGCAGAGATTAGCACCGTGGAAGAGAGGTGCGTTTTTATTTATTTATTTATTTATTTACCTTTTTGAATATTATTTGATTAATTAAATGATATAATTGATTGAATAATCTAACTATTATGCCTTCTTCAGCTTCTCTTCCGTGCCACCATCACCTCCATCATTCAAAGTTAAAGCGATTTCTTCTGGATCACCCCCAGTGCTTCCTGTCAAATAATTGCAGTATGTCAGAATAACTGTCTTATATAAGCATTATAGTGTTTTTGTAAGTAAATGATGTGTCCGTGATGAACTAACCCTTTTTTGGTGTCATTAGCTTTGTCCACTAGTTGCTGGAGCGCTATCAGGAGAGAAGGAAAGAGAGTATAATCTCCACTCTAAGCTGATTTTTCTTTCCACCAGTCGAAGAAGAATGACTGCTCACTGACACGAGAGAGAACCGCAGGGTGGAGAGAGATGCTAATGGGAGGTGAATGTGAGTGAGACAGCAAGCGTGGTAGTTGACAGACAGTACAGGGGGAGGAAGGGAAGATACGGTTAAAAATGAAGCAAAGCTGTAACACTCCAATAAGAAGCCATGGATACATTTTTTTTTTTTTTTTTTTAAACCACGAAAAGGAATTGGATTTGTATTAGATGAAGCTGATGGCTATATTTGTAGCAGTGATATAATCACTGCCTAGTGCCAGTTGCCACAGAGGATCTAATGGAGTGTTATCTGCATCAGGCTATTATAGTGTATGCCATACCCGGTTTGAATGCTTCCTCTACTTGTTTCCAAAACACTAGCACTTCTCATAGCTCAGGATGAAGATGCCAAAATGAAAAGATTAAGGGAGGCACTTTGGCAGAGGTATTCTCTGCTGTTAACTACTTTAACTGCAATGACCTGCAAATGGGCCTGTGCTTCAGTTCCCCTTTCATATTACATTATATGTTTTATGTTTTATATATAAATATCTAAAATTGAGAATGTAACCTTTACTACTGTCTGCTGTAAACATGCCTACTCGCCTTCTACAGTGATACCAGAGTAGTCTCAGGAGTGATTTTGATTTTTAGAGTTTAAAGACTAAGAAACTTAGTATTTTCCGGGGCTCCTGCTATGCAGGCAAGCAGGATCTCTTCATTGCTGTGGAGGGATTCCCAATGCTTGTATGACATTTGTGCAATGCATGCTGGGTGCAGGAGTGAGAAAACATTGATGAACAAAAAGAATGCAAAATTATGAATTCTGTCAAATCAGTCAGGCTACATTATTAAATCAGTATTAAATCAAAGAAGAAGTAATAGTAACACTTTCTATGAATTTCTCGTTTGTAAGCATCTATAAATATATTCATAACATGTTATAATGCATTCGTTAGGCATCATAAACATGGCATGACATTATAGCCAAGCTTATTATGCATTGCGAATTATCATAATTCATTATGAGCACTGTTCAAAATTATGAGCTGTATTTGTCCGCTCTAAGTGAGGTACACTGCACTAAAGTCCCCTAGAGTGTTAAAAGTGAGGCTTCAGCTTGAAGTGTTTACTGAAGAATTGACAAACACTAAAACATTCACAAAGCACATTACAGTGTTCAAATGTCAGATTTTAAACTAGTGCAGCCATCAGTGTTTTACCCAATGTGGGAAAGTCAATGTACACCACTGTTAATGTACACCACCATTAGCTTGGCACTAACTTAGCACAGCTTATCCAATATTACTGAATGGAGCACCTGAATATTCAGGACTGAAGCCCCAACGATGCAGCCCTAACAGCACCAGTGGTGACCAAGTAAAATAATGGAAATCTGTCTTTACACTGTCCAACCTGGGACTGACCTCTTTGGCACAGACAGTATAACATGTTATTAACACTACTTATAATGCATTATATTAACAATTCGTAATGTATAATAAACATGGTTATAAAGTGTAATTCAGTGTAATTCCTTTTTATAAATATTTATAACCATGTTTATAATGCCTTATGAATGCGTTATAAACGTGTTTGTAGATGCTTACAAACGTAACATTCATAGAAAGTGTAACATATATAAATTTTTTAGTTTTAGGTTGGAGTGTCCTTATATTTTCATAGTGGTTGCTGAATAATTTATAGTGGATACTGAATGACGACTCCTAATAATGTGAATAAATAATACACCTGCACCTTAGCGGGGGGTTAAGCCAGATCACAAAGATGTTACCAGGGGAAACCTAATTAGTCACTTTTCTGAGGTTGATTAATTGCATTTATAGGCCATTGTTTCTGATGACCTAGGTTTGACGTTTGCTGACAAAGCTGAGTGATTAGCGTTCTCCTCCAATCACATTTAGAAATGCAGTAGTGCTTGGCTGGTACAGGTAGCCGAAGAATGTTGCTGCTGACGTTGCACGTGACCGAGGTGTCTGCCCCCTTCACTTTTCCAGGTTGGTGGGATTGTTTCGCCAAATAGAGGAAGGGTGCAAGCTTTGGAAGTTAGCAATGACCAAACTGGTTGAAGCATGTAAAAGCATGGTCAATACTGAGGGAAACAAATGTTGATTTTGGTGGAACACCTCTCCATCCTCTACCACACCTTCTCGGATGTGGTCCACCCTTTTTGAAAACTGTAAAACCTGCATCAGCATGTTGTTCTCATCCTTATGAATGGATTTCGGAACATGGCTAAATCAACTTCCCCAGCAGTCCCCACTGAACTGTTAGGGCTAATTCAGACAGGATAGACAATCAATGTATTTCCTCTTCCCCTCCCTTTCTCTCTTTCTCTTTCTCTCTCTGTCTCCCTCTCACACAGCCTGCCCACCCGTAGCTGTGTTTTTGCGTGTGGTAGATGTCCTGGCCTACTTTTCTCAGCCGTGTTGGATGTGAGCCAGGGTGGATGATGAGTGAAGGCTGTCCGCTTATGTCCAGTCCCAGGCTTGCATTCAGGGCCGAGTGTGTGTTTTGGCAGAGGGGAAATAAAGGCTGAATAGCATTGTTAAGTGTGTAATCTTGCTTGCTGATCTTGTGGACAGCTGGATTGCCTCTTATCAGGGGGGTGTGAAGAGCCATGCAGCAAATAGCAAAAGCAATGCCCTCTATATGTGTCAAGGAGAAAATCAGCACAATGACCTTACTAACCTGCAGTCCTTGTGTAGTGTTATCATTGTTGAAACAAAACTTTGTATATCTGAAAAGTTCATTTTTTTATGAATAAACACACCAAAAATTGAGATACATTGGCTCCTCTGTGGTCAGTCTCTTGGGTGATTGCCCTCTCAAACCCGGCAATGCTACGGTCATCAGTGTCCAAGAGAGAGCATAATTGGTTTTGCTCTACCTAGATGGGTTTGATGGTCCTCCCACTCCTCCATCATAGTTTTAACCAACAATTCCTGGTGTTGGATTGGCCCATCTCTAATTCTTCATATGATTTTATTGTCTTACTCATTTTGTTGCGTTAAGAATCGCAGTTGGTTTAATTTTGTGTTGAATTGGGACTGATACTGATGGTAGCCGGACTGTTAGGCCATGGCCAGAATCACAGATTGAAACCTGCCACAGAATAACTGTGGATATGCCAGCATCTTTGGAAACAAAGATGCAGAGAAAGTCTCACTCCAGTGCCCTGCATTTAAAACGGCCGTCCTTGTTGCCTCTGCTTAACATCAGGGGTGCAAATCTCTGACCTCACAATTTGATTGGATTCTAGTTTGTTAGGAAATGATTCAGTGCACAGTGAGATCTCAGATTTAACCATCAAGATTCAGTTAAGCTGGAGGAACTGTTTACACAGTAGTGGAATATAGATGATAGAAACAGTACACCAAGCTTTTCATGTTTGAAAATAGCCTTTTTTTAAATAACAGTCTGTTTTAAAACAGTCTTATAAATGATTAAGTGCTCATAACATGGATGCATTTTTACAGCCCTACTTTACATGCAGTCTGTATGCAGCTGGTCACACACTCAGATGAGTGTTTTCCACACACAGGTGCAGCATGGTTATGCACATCTCCACACTCAGAGCACACAAGACGGAAAGCTGCAGTTTCCCACTGGTGCTGCCGTAACCCTGAGTTCGCCTCTCTCACATCTGCCTTGAGCAGAGGGCACTCCATAAAGAATTTACCACTGTGCTATTCTTAGAGAAAGCAGTAAAAAATACATTCACAGTGGGGAGCCGTATCAGAAAATGGAGTATAGACAGGTGTCTTCAATTAACGCTTCGACAGAGAAGCAATAAAAAGGAATCGTTTTAAAGATGAGCATGTGTGAAGTTTTGGCAGGACTGATAATAGATTGTTAATGAACTATAGGAGACTTAGTTAAAGGTTTAGGAGATCCTTTGTCCTCAGAGCCATCAGGCTCTTCAACTCTTCTCTGGGGGGGCCAGAAGAGAAGAGAGAAGAGGGATGAGGAGAGATGAGGACTGAATCTGAATCTCATGTTAAATCCCAAATCATAGGTCTTATATTTCATGCGTAATCTTATGTTTCTTTTTATCCATCTGCACATATGGACACCTTGCTGCACATATGGACACCTTGCTGCACATATTGCACTTTCTGCACACCTTATTGTGCCTCTTGCACATCTGGACACTTTTATATACCAATATCTTCACATATTTATTCAGTGTCGTCATTATATGCCGTTACCTGTGCCTCCTTGTACAGTCATTCTGCCAGCACTGCCATTTTCATCTCAAGTTCTAGATTATAGATACTCTATTATTCCAGATCATTGTATTTTTCTATTTGTATATTTGGCTGTAGATAGGATTTTTTATATTTATTCTTCCTGTTCTTTTGTTTACACCCTTATTACTATTACTGTCCTGTGTTGAGTGAGTGTTACTGGCTGCTAAATTTCCATGGGGATTAATAAAGTGTCTGTCGGTGATTTTAGTCTGTGATATGTTTGCAGTGTTAAGGATTGCATTGGACTGGGTGATGTGTGTGTGTGTGTGTGTGTGTGTGTGTGTGTGTGTGTGTATATATATCAACTGTACTGGTATACAGTGAAATTGGCGTATTGTGATATAGCTGATTAGTTAGTGATATGTGTTGTGATATAGTTAATCAATAAAGCTCATTATATCCAGGAGATAATGTCCAAAAAAGCAATGTCCTTGTTGCAAATTAGTTTTTCCTTTTTTTTTATTCTCTTTTGTCCTTTACTCATGCTGTCCAGGCCCTGACGGTTAACTGCAGTGTTGCTTGTCTTACTAGCTGGGAGCAAACTGTTTTAAAAAGTTTAAAATTCCTAAAATCTTTAAAGAAATACTGTTTCCTTTCTGAAAGTATGGTTTTCTTTTGTGTCATTTTAAGAAATGAACACTGTACAGAACAGTCCAATCAAATTGTTTAGCATGGATGCACAGGAAGAAGGGGCTCATGTGCTTTATTAATGCTGACTTAAATATGATCGCTGTGACACTGATATGTTTGGAAAATATCATTTTGAATTTTGTCAGTATTGCCCAGCCCAGTAATACAAGTACATAAACATGGCACACATAATTTCTAGAGAGGGAATAATTCAATATAGCGAAGTAGCTTATTATCTCCATGAGTTCTGTGTGCAGTCTACACGGTCAACCCCAGTATGTTGAAGCCCCCGGTGTCCTGACTGTGGAGGATACAGTTGAGAGAGCAGACAAGCTGTTGAAAACACTGAGCTCTTTTCCTCCTCTTGTTTTTTCTGGTTCTGGTGAGAGGGTGCTGGGTACGGCCGGCTTTTCCCTCTCCTTCTCCTCCCTCCCTCTGCCCACACTGGACACTGCAACAGAGAGGTCTTTGTGGCAGCCCAGTTTGTGCCAGCGTACTCGGAGAGGTGCCAGGCTGCTCCCATCTCTGTGCCCACCCGGCCTTCGGTATGGCAGGAAACACATGAGTGCTGGTTCTTTCAGAGGCCCAGCTTTTCTCTGCCCACTCTCAAAACAGGTGAAGGATTGAAGCCTGGGTCCATTCACAGAACTGAAATCTGGCATTGAGGAGACATCTGAAACCAAACCTGTGTTCTTCCAACTCGCTCACAGCTTCCCAACTACCCATTTTACAAGAAAAAGCAACAAATTCTTGTTACTTTTTACTGTATTAATGATTTTATTTTAATGTCTCGTTTGTGTTTTACCGCAAAAAATGTCCAGATAAATTTTAAGGATAAAGAGTTTGCTGTACAGTAATGTGTCTGTATTTTTTGGGCCAAAATAAAATTCTTCAGTCCTTTAAAATATCAAAATCCAAAAAAAAGCTTAGATTAAAGATTCAAGAGTTTTATTGTCATGTGCACAGCAGAACAGGCAGTTGCACTGAACAATGAAATTCTTACTTTGCTGTACTTAGTGTAAATATGGCTCTGTTCCACTACTTAGCAAATGCCTCAAAATCACCTTTTGGAAAGAGTGTTCAATATAAAGTTATACTTTAAGTGATACTTTTTTGATCCCACAACTGGGGAAATTCAACCTCCGCATTTAACCCATCCGTGAAGTGAAACACCACATACACACCAGTGAACACACACACTAGGGGGCAGTGAGCACACTTGCCCGGAGCGGTGGGCAGCCCTATTGGGGGAGCAGTTGGGGGTTAGGTGTGTTGCTCAAGGACACCTCAGTCATGGACTGTCGGCCCTGGGGATCGAACCGGCAACCTTCCGGTCACAGGGCCAGATCCCTAACCCCAGCCCACGACTGCCCCCAACATGCAAACTCCACACAGAAAGGGCCCACCCAGGATTCGAACCGGGGACCTTTGTGCTGTGAGGCGAGAATGCTACCCACTGCGCCACCACATCGCCATAAAGTATAACATATAATAATATTAAGTATAATAATCTTCTTCATGCGTCCATGTTTTTGAGAAACGAGCTTGGTCACTGATTGCACACATTTGAAACTCGTACTATAACTGTATACTGACCACTTCTGCATGTAAGCAGTGTTTAAATTAAAACTTCAGTTCTCATGTGCTGCTACTTTGACTTTTCATTGGTGGGTTTATGTCTGATCTACAGTGCAAACTCCACATCTTGAGTTTTCTAACATACAATGTTAACAGAATCCTATTCCGCGAGAAGGTTCGTGAACCTGTACGGCGTCCTGGAATGACTTCGGCTCCAGTCCTGATCATGTATTTTTCTCTCTCTCTCTTTCAGATCATGCCCCGTAGATAGCAGACTCTGCTTCTTCGCCTTTCTGGCCCCGGCTTCGGCCCCTCCAGCCTGGAGAGGATGCCTCCCCGGAAGCGCACGCGGCCCGCCCTGGGCTTCCTGTGCTGCTTCGGCAGCAGCGAGCCCCCCGAGATTAACCTGAAGGACAGCGTCCCACTGCAGCTGCTGGAGTTCAGTGCCCCCATGCCCCCAGAGGAAGAACTGCATGCCCGCTTCTCTGAACTGGTGGTGAGTCAGTTAGGATCGTGTTAGCCTTATGTTAGGCCATTAGGTGTTGCTGGCTTGCTTGGTTTAGCTGATCTGAAGCTAAAGTTAGCTCCTCTAGTTTCAAACAGGATAGCAGCTGCTATGAGTTTTTTCTTGCTCTCTTTTTCTTGCCTGTCTTTGCTTACTCACATCACATCTACTGTCACCGCTAACCACGTTTCAAATGCTGGGAAACTAAACTTTTGTCAATTATGACAGGCAGGCAGATGTTGACCAGCTGTGAAGTTGTCACAGGGCTTTCTTTTCCTTAGTTTCATCTCATTATTAAATTACTGTCAAGACTGTAAATGCCACAGGAATACAGACAGGAAAATCATTTTTAAAAGTGTTCTATGTAGTATTGTGCAAAAGTCAGAGACTACTTTTTATGTATTTAATTTCCAGTAAAAACAGCCAAAAAGTACGAATGAATCCAAATTAAAGGAGATATTTCTGTGAAGATTAGATATAAAATAATCCACTTGTGTAAAGAAGGGAAAGGGCAAAGCAAAGTAAGTGAAAATCAGGAGCGTTCAAAACTAGAGCTCAACGAAATATTAAACAATACAGAGGAAATGGGACTAACACCTGTGCAAGATCTGGTAGACCACCAAAACTGTCCCCCTCAGATAAACAGAACTTTCCTCCACTGCGAACAGACATCTCAACACCTGAGTCTGAAAGGATGTGTAGGTGTTGAGAGGCCCTTACTGAGGGGGAAAAAAAAGATGAATGTTTACAATCAAATAATGGACTGACCACCCCAGAGTCCAAATCTCAACAGCACTGAATGTATTTGGGATTACTTTGATCATAAGAAGCAGAAAATGCAACCGACTTCTAAGACTGAACTTTGTAGGTGTGAAAAGATTCTTGCAGATTTCTTAAAAAAACTTAAAGCAAACTTGAAAAGAATGGAAGCTGTAATGAGAGTGTAAAGAGTGGTTTCTGACCTTTGCACAACATGGTACGTAGAGTATTTTAGGTAGTAAGTTAATGCTTGGGCTCCATGGTCTGGGATAACGTACGTCGAAGCTGCTTATACCTTGCACCAACATTCATTCTGAGTGATCAGATCTTCAGATTTCAGTTTGATCAGATTCAACCATTCAAACCACATCAGAGGTTTGAGGCACAAGTATATCGCTGTTGTCGGAACAAAACCTTGTATCTCCAAAATGGTAACTTTACAGGAGACGGAAAATACCTACTTTGCTGTTAATGTAAGTCAATGGTACCAGAGTTGAGAAAATACACAGGCAAACATGATGGAGGATGCACGAGGCTGGCTGTATCCCCAAACCTGTATCTTCTTGCACACTAGGCTGATTTAAGATGTCTGGACTAAGCATGTCGTTTCATATGGTAAGAATAAAATGGAAGCAACGCAAATGTTGATGTGATTTTTTTTTTTTTTTTTTTTTTTGTGGGACAGTAAAATTGGGTCTGATCTGGTCACACATACACACAGAAAAGTGTCCGTGGAGCACAGCCAGTGTGTATCCAGATACAACCCAGACATGAAACATATTAATGCAAGGTGTAAACAGCCTCTCACTGAGCAGCGTTGATCTGAATAACAGTTCCTAAATCCATCTGCAAGCCATGAACATGTCAACAGCAAGTCACATGCACTCATATAGATGCATGCAGAAACCAAGTATGCTGACTACATTAAGTAGAATGTTCTGCCTTTGAAGAGAATGGCAGCCTGGACTCAATCAAAGTCTCACATGTTGTTGACTTCCTCAAGCACTAATTGCAGTCAGTTGGTGCCGCACAAGTGATGGTACAGAAATTATGCTTCTGGCTGCCATAGCCCACAATCAAACACACCAGCCTCACTGATGCCACAGGGAACTCGGTCCCAACTTCTTTCTCTGGTCAGCAGTTGTACTGTAGTCTGGTGCACCAGTCGTGTATGGTGGAGAGAGGAACTCGGGCCAGGAAGCATGCATGCAAGGTGGTGGTTCCCAACCTTGGTGGGCCTGTCTTGCATATTTTAACATGATCCAATTACTCAACTAATTAGCAAACCCTTCCTGAGTTGATGTGAGAGTATTAAAGTAGGAAAACCTATTTAGGGTGGGGTCCGTCACATAAGAGTAGGGGTAGATGGATATCAAAATTGCGCTGATCACTAGGACCACCAGGCCAGGGAACCTTTAGGCCAAAATAAGGAATTTGTAGCCTGAATAATAGATACATGTTTATTGTTTATACTGTGTGAAAGTTTTAGGCATCTAAGCAAATTTAACAGTTTACCTCAGCAGTGAGTTTATCACAATATACATTAGAAAAAAGTGGCTGCTTAAGTCCACCTCTTTAGTTCTACACTCATTGCCCATTTTATCAGCTCCACCTACCATGTAGTGATCGTGGTTCACCCTGACGTCAACTGATCAAGGTAAGTGGCTGCTCGTACAGCAGGTTCTCCATTTTTAGTGGCCAAAATGTGAAATGTTGTGGCTGGGGGCACCAGGCAAAAGGCACCTTCTACCACAGTGTCATAGAATCACAGTTAAAGCATCCTTAAATATCTGCGTTCAAAAAACAGACTACATGAAACTGCATGTGTCCAAACTCCCCCCAATGTTCTTATCTATTTTTGGCACACTGCTTGAACCCAATTGGTCTTTAATTAAATATCCAACATCATTGATCAAGTTAACAAGTGCCCCAACATCTGCTCATGCTTCCATAGACTCTCTGAGTCTTCAGTTCATAAACAAGACACAATAAGGTCTTCCACATTCAGATAATTATCCCAATTATATAATGAGAGTTATTCTCTTTATGTGCATTGTTTGGACAGGAGCTCCGAGTGCTGCGAGCATGGAATGAAAAAGTGCTCATTGGTAGGAATCAAATAAAACATGCCGGACATATGGGAGCACTTAGCCCAAGCACGGCAGCCTCATGCTCGACAAAATGAAACGACTCGCAGCTTATTTATGGTAAATATCTTGCCTTGGCTACAAGCACAGCAGACAGAAGGAGAAAATGTGGAAGGAAAGCATTTGCTGTTGTGACGGCTAAATGCGGGAGCGGCCTTCTCCTTTCAAAAAGGCGTCGTATGTTAAATTTTAACACCCCTGGTTAAGCTGCATAGTTTGTTGCGGGAACGTAACTTAAATTAGCAGAAAAATTCCATATTTTAATGTGTCGTTTTGGTTATTTGCTGGTTAACATAACAGGAAAAAATAAAACATAAATTCTAACTTTCAACTTTTAACATTCTAACCATTCTAAAGGTTTGCACAGGCCACATGTTTCGTTTTTTTTCCCTAATATGTTAAATTCATCATCAAAACATGCATGTTCTCTGTAGAGATTGTATTAACTTATTTTCACCTGACAGAAAATCAACAAAACGTAATTTGACCAGCAGCACCCAAACTTTATATTCTGTGGAGTAAAAGTGAGCGTCCACATGTCCGTCCTTTTTATTACATAAGCCGTCTGTAGCACATGCATGACATGAAGAAAAAAACACTTAAGCAGATGAATTTCGTTACATGTCTTATTTCTGCTGTGATGAATATTCCTTAGCAGGATGTTGGCACTGACAGAACTGGGACACAGGGCAGATGGATAAACGGTGTTGGTGATTTTGGGAAATGATACCATCTATAACATTTATAACTTGTGTTTTTTTTTGTTTGTTTTTTTCGTGGTAACAACCACATGGAGGGCACCTTCCCTACATTAGAGTCTGAGAGTTGGATGAGGTCCCACTGAGGAAAATCAATTTCTCTTTTTGTTTATTTCCATGCCACAGGTCACAGATAAGGCATAATAAACCAGTTTCAACCTTGTACACTGCTTCCCCTCAGTGACCTCATTATGATTCATCTTGGCATTAATTCCCAATTTGAATTTAGGACTGCTCTACCTCCTGACTGAGATGATGATTTGTATATTTCATAAAATCTCCATATACTTACACAAAGTTTCCAGAGTCGGAGTTCTGTGTTCCGAGGAAAAATGACTGTAGCTGGTTTTATATCAAGCTAAGGACAGATATACACCATGCTAGCATTGCCTATATGTGCCCCAAGCCTGGGGTGGCCGAAGTTACCAAGCCCTCTACACAGTTTTTATACCGAAAGCCGCACGAAATGAGGCTGTGAGTAATTAACTCTGTCTGATTGATTGGGCCATTTAAAGCGGAGACCACATCACAGATTATAGTCGCTCTAATCAATCACCAGCCAGCCTTTAGAGCAGCATGCATGCTGCCCCGTGATGCATTATGGGGTGTTTTACTGTGCTACAGCTTTGGGATCCTTTGACATATACAGAGCGCTTTGTGTTGCGGTAGAGACTGTGTTGCAGATGTAGGAACAGTGAAAATACAATTCTTGTTTATCTGGTAACTTGATTAAAAACAATAATATTTTATTGTCAGCGTAGATTGCTCACACATTCGAATCATTTGAAGTGGGTTCCCTCTAAACTCTTGGAAGTTTGGGATTCCATGTGAGCATGTGTTGTTTGTTGTGTATCGTGTGGCTTTGTTCCAGTGGAAGACATTGGATGCTCTAAGTACTTCAGAGTACATGTAACATGTCATTTATAACTGTCACTTTGCAGCAATGTCACTTTATTATTGTAGTGTTATTGTTCTGTAGTGCTGTGCAAACATCAGGGACCACCATTCATGTATTTGATTTCCAGCCAAAGCAGCTTTTAAGTTATTCATTTTTCAGGGGGTATTTCTGAGGAGATTAGATATGATAACCCACTGGCATGAGAAAATGGAAAGTCAAAGGAAAAAAAGTTTGGAAAAAAGTTTCCAAAACTGCAGTTTACAACTTCAAGATATTCAATTTTTCAAGATATTGGGACTCCCAACAACCAAACCGTCCCCCCTCAGATCAATGGTACCTAAAGCTGTCATCTTTGGAGGAAATCAAGCTCCACTTTGGCTTCAGGTCTGCAAAAATCCACAGGTGTTTCTGTTCATTCTTTCACTGTGAGAAGACGACTCAACACTTACACAGAAAGGATTTGCCGCTGTCAAGAAGCCCCACTGAGAAAAAGAAAGGGACAAAAAAGATGATGAGTTGCAGTCAAACAAAGAAGCTACTGGTGTTCTCAGAACAATGAACTGACCACCCCAGCATCCAGTCCAGACCTTAACATCACTGAATGTGTTTGGGATTACTTGGAGAAAAAGCGGAAAATGCAACCAACTTCTAAGACTGAACTGTGGAGGTGTGGAAGAATATCTCTGCAGCTTTATTTGGCAGACACAAACAAAGTCTTTTGAACGAATGGAAGGAATGGAAGCTGTGAAACAGCAAAACATGGACACAGTAAATGTTGAACTTTTTTTTTTTTTTTTTCTTGATGCTGAAAAATGAATAACTTGCACTCATTGGCTGTTTTGACCAAAAATCAAGTAAATGAAGGGTGGTCTCTGTGTTTGGCCCAGTACACGACATGTATTCGTCTACATATTAAATGTGTATATTTGCTGGTGTGCATTAGTTGCTGTAATGTGAAATTTAGAAAGTGTTGTGAAGCTGATGATAAGGCGAGGTGCCCAGTGGACATGTGGCAGCCATGTGTGTAGCTTTTCTTACACAAGACCAAGCCTGGCACTGCCACTAAGGAGCGCTTGGTGAAGGAACATGAGATAAACAACAAGGAAAAACTCCAAAAACTGCCACATATATTAAAGGCAGAGTACAATTATAACCGAGGAAGACTGTTAGTCTCGTTTTAGCTGGGAGTCTTTAGAGTGCTTTAGTGGATATACATTAAGTAAAATAAATGCGAGTGTTCAGTATTCAGGCTGGGACTCATGACAATGAGACCAGCAGACATTAATGTCAGAACACACAGAGAGCAGCCTGTTGATTTTATTGAGTAAAACAAAATCAGGACCATTGAGCCCACATCTGGTCAGCAGAGGACATAGACAGATTATCTCTTTCTTTTTGCTTCTCTCTCAAGCCTCACTCTGTCTGTTTCTGGATTTAGGACAATTTTAATCCCATCACTCATGTTTTGTTTGTGGGGCAATTGTTCTGTGTCTCTCAGCATTGCCTGTTGTAAGTAGTATGTGGCATGCAAATCTCTTGAAATTTTCATCGTCCTTAGTTTTGTAACTGAGAAAGCGAAATTAATAGCTAAACATCACCCTTTGTTATCTGACTGTTCCAATGTCTTTAGAAACAGACAAGCAGCTGAATCCAGGCCAAGATGACTACCTTGTTGTTGCCCAGAACTTTAGCTGCATTCATTGGACAGAACATGTGAAGGCTCAGTAAGAACAGAGTGACCCAGTAAGCACCAGCAAACCCAAACATGGGGTGCCTTACTGTTTGTGATTGTTGAGAGACTCTAAATGTTCTCCCGATTCGCACTGGTTAATTTTGGTGTTTCCTTAAAGGTGCAGTGTGTAAGACTTAGGGGATCTATTAGCATGTTTTCATTAGTGTTTGATCGCACATTACAATTAGGCCTGTTTTCACTAGCTTAGATTGAGCCCTTATATGGAGAGGGTCATCTTCCAAAAGAGGCCACTGTGTTGTGCCTGCTGTGTTTCACCTTGAAGCATCAGTTTGAATTGGGTAGTACTACAGCAGAAAGAAAAATCATTGTTCACTGCCAATGGTGGCTAACCATTTTGTGTTGTGAGAACCCAGTTTTGTGACAGATGGAGGATCATACTTATTATTTAGCTCAGTGAAAAGCAGCAGGGTGAATCCTCTGTGTCAAAGAAGCAAAACATAAAGAAAATGAAATTGGCACAGGCAACTGCAGAAAACATGATGATTGCTGCAGGTTCTACTACACGCTTGGTGAGGGAGGGGTATTCAATCACCACTAGATGCCACTGAATCTTACACACTGCACCTTTAAAAGCCATAGCACACTAGCATTTACCAGCAGACACCAACATCGTAATACTGACAGTTGGCTTATTACAACTTCACAGTTAGAACTGAAATTGAACTACTGTGAATGGAGGAGAACATTCTAGAATAATGTTTATGGGGAAAATGTTCTCATGAACAGTATGAAAGGACAGGCTATTCTAGAACAATATGTATGGGGCTAATATTCTAGAACAATGTGAATTGGGAAGACATTGTAGAACAACATGAATGGTGAGAATATATTAGAATACTAGGGTGAATGGGGAGAACATTTTAGGGCAGTGTGAATAGTTGGGAACATTGCAGGACAGTGGAAGAATGGAAGATAACTTTGGGGAGAGAGGTGAACACTGAATTGGGTATACAACATAGAAAAGCACTGATTTGAAAGAACAGTTCTAGAATTGTGTGAACAGTGGGAGCACATTCTAGAACAGTATGAACAATGAAGAACATTTTTAGAACACTGTAAATAGTAGAACAGTGTGAGGAACATTTGTAGGAAAAATGAGTAATGGAAGAGAACATTGGGGAGAGAAATTGAACACGGAACTGGGGTAGAACATTCTAGAATTCTAGAACATTCTAGTCTTTCTCTAGATAGACAAAGCATTTCTTGTAAGTTGCTCTGGATAAGAGCGTCTGCTAAATGCTGTGAATGTAAATGTGGAATAGCATTAATTGAAAGAACATTCTAGAACAATGTGAATAGGAAAAACATTGTAGAACAGTTTGAATAGTGGGGAACATTGTGGGACTTTGGGTGAATGGAAGAGAACATTAGGAGAGAAACCGAGCACTGAATTGGAGGTAGAACATTTTTAAATGTTCTATTCTAGAACAGCATTAATTGGGAGAACATTCTAGAATTGTCTAAGTATGGGAGAACATTCTAAAATAGTGGGAGAACTTTCTACAAGAACATGAAGAATAGTCTAAAACACTGAATCTAGAAAGAATATTCTAGAATAGTGTGAATGAAGGAGAACATTCTAGAACATTGGAAGAGAGCATTTCAGAATAGTAAATGAGGGAGAACATTCTAGAGACTCCCAACAGTCACCCAAAGGTATGGAAACACCAGCACAGCTTTAGGGTAGTTGATATTTTTGGAGAACTCTGGGTCAGTGGGCTCCAGCCTTTTGAGTAGGACATAGAAACACATGTTTCAGAGAGTCTTTTCTCTCTGCCCAGCTCACCGACCCTCAGGAGCATGAAGGTCAGTGGGATTGTTCTCTCTCTCCTCCTCTCAGTGGAGAGCTCTGGGTGGGGAAGCACTTCCTGACTCGCTCGGCCACTTCCCTGTCCTCAGCAAACCCAAACACTGCCCAGATACCAGCACTCGGCGGATCACAGCTGGAGCGGCAGGGAGAGGGCCGGCGGAGGTGATGATTACAAAGCCTCCATCACAGCCAAGCCACTGACCTCTAGTGGGCTGAGTTCTGTCCCTTAAGCAGTGCTGTTGGGTTTGAACGTTTAGGGAAGTCTTTTTTTAGGCCAGAAAAGTAGTGAGAGTGTGACAGTCGTGACAAATACATCTCTCCCTCTCTTTCGCCACCTTCTGTTTTTCTCTCACTCTGTCCTCCACCCTTCTTTCACTTCCTTGCTATGTACATCACTCTCTCCCTCTTTCTGTCTACCTCCTTTACTTTTCTCTCTTAATCTCTCACCCTCCATCTCTCTCTTGTTATTATTACCTTCTCTTTTTTCTCTAAACCTATCATTCTGTCCCCCTCTCTCTATCTCCTTTCTTTCACTATGTCTCTGTTTGCCTTCTCTCTTTCTCTCCCCTCTCACTGTCTTCCCAGTCGTGTGTGTGTGTGTGTGTGTGTGTGTGTGTGTGTGTGTGTGTGTGTGTGTTTGTGTGTGTGTGCGCCTTTCTTTTATTTTGCCACTGTCGCTTTCTCTCCACCTCTCTTTGCCTTTCTCTTTTGCTCTCACTCACTGTTTCACTGTTCTGTTTCTCTCTCTCTCTCTCTCTCTCTCTCTCTCTCTCTCTCTCTCTCTCTCTCTCTCTCTCTCTCTCTCTCTCTCTCTCTCTCTCTCTCTCTCTCTCTCTCTCTCTCTCTCTCTCTCTCACTGGCCATCTGATCACAGCTGACCCCTGCAGTTTCCTGTTGGTCCCCTCTGGGCCTCATATGACTTCCTTCCATCTTGATAGTCTGTGAATTGTCTTTCCTGTCCCTCCTTTGCAGAGAACATATACACACATACAGACACACACAGATTATGGTTTATTGTCCTCCTAAGAGGAAATTCTTTCCACAATCCAGATACGAATGCTTCATATGGGAACATATACTATGTGGCCCAAAGTATGTGGACGCTCAAACATCAGACCCATATGAGCTTGTTGGATGTCCCATTCCAAAGACATAGGCTGTATTATGGAGTTGCTCCCATTTACAGGTCTCTGTGCAGGCCACTGGAGTTCCTCCACACCAAACTTGTCAAGATATGTCTTTGTGGACCTAGGTTGCCACAAAGTTGGAAGCATATAATTGTCCAAAATGTCTTTATATGCTGTAGCATTAACATTACTCTTCACTGGATCTTAGGGCCTGAGACCGAACCCTGAAAAACAACCCCAGGCCATTATCCCGCCTCTACCAAACTTACTGTTTTCACTATGCATTCTGGAAGTTAGCGTTCTCCTGACATCTGCCAAACCCAGATTCAACCATCAGACTGTCAGATAGTGAAGCGCTATTCATCACTCCAGAGAACACATTTCCAGTGCTTCAGAGTCCAGTGGTGGAGTGCCACTCCAGCCGACGCATAGCATTGTGCATGGTGATCTTAGGCTTGTGTGTAGTTGCTCAGCCATAGGAACCCATTTCATGCAGCTCCTGACAGACCGTTCTTGTGCTATTGTTGCTTCCAGAGGCAGTTTGGTTCTGTATAGCAAGTAATACAACAGACATGCTACGCAGTTCAGCACTCAGCTCTGAGTTTTTGCATGGTCTACTACTTTGAGGCTGAGTGGAATTCCGTAATTAAGAGGGGTGTCCACACACTTTTGGTCAGTGTAGTGTATATAAAATCCATTAACAAAAGACATACATGTAGAATCAACATGCATAAAAATACTTACAAAACTCAAAAGCACTTTCCCCATATAAGAGCTAGCTGTACCATAGTGCTCTATAAATGTCATTCACATTTAAGGATGTAAAGGATACAGGCACACTTGGTGTCTTCTGTGTACCTGAAATATATTGAAAGGTGTTCTGTAATTTCAGTACAACAGTGTTTTAACTAAAACGTGAATGTGTGCAGAGAGATCAAATATATATTTTTGTTCGGCCTGAACAGGTGAATCAATATTAGTTTAGCTTTATGTGAATTCCAGAGACGATGAAGCTGAGCTGGGGGCTGTGTGTTGGAGCTGGTGGGATGGGGTGGGGTGGATTGTGGTTAAGTTTTGGATTATAGGGTCTTTATGGAAAACCATGCGAGTATCTTGATCCCTCACCTTGAGGTTTGTTACATAAGAACATGCACACGCACTTTCACTTACTTGCTATTGCAGCACTGACTTGTATTATTGTGTAATTAGTGTTAAATACAGTTAATTACTATAGAATCAGTGTGTATGTTATGTAATTATATGAGAAGCTCATACAGGTATATTGGTAACAAAGCCACTCTTTTCTGTCATATATATATATATATATATATATATATATATATATATATATATATATATATATATATATATATATATAAATAAAATCATAGCCTTTCTATTACGTCTGCTTTGAGGGCAGCACAGTCCACAGTGAACTTTTCAGTGTATTTCAACTGTTTCCCCCCCCTTTTTTTGCTGTATTAAGTACTATTTTCAGACTTTCCATTAGAGGTTTCCTCACTCTCACCTCTGTCCCTGCAGGATGAACTGGACCTCACAGACAAGAACAGGGAGGCCATGTTTGCCCTGCCTGCTGAGAAGAAATGGCAGATCTACTGCAGCAAGAAGAAGGTTAGTGCTTTACACAATGCTTCTGAAGCATTTACAGTAATACAGGGCTGTGCAATATAACAGAAATATAACCTCATAATTCTTGAAGACATTTTCACAGTGCATGAAATGTATCACAGTGTCAACAAACCATCTGGTATAACTGTTTGTTCTCAGTAGTATTGAGGTTAGGTTTAGGGTTTGGACCACTGGTAGGTTTAGGATCAAGTTGAGAGTTGGAGTTTTTTGGTTAGGAGTAAGTTCGAGTTATGGTTAGGATTAGGCCTAGGGTTAGGGTTATTAACCTCTTATGCTCGCAGGTATATTTTGGTTTTTCCATTTAAATTTACATGATTAAATTGTAAGGCAAATTATTCAGTAACTGCATGAAATAAATGTGAATGTTTATTTATTTATTTATTGTAAACGTTCCTCTCAAATTAACAGAAAATGTGTTTTATGATCTCACACATTGCTATATGCTTACAGTTTACTGATGAAAGCCAAAAACCTTAGACACTCTTTGTATTATTTTATAAAAATAATTTTTACAGAGCAGATCACTGAAGAGGAAAAATGGGTTGAATTTCAGTAGAAAATAAACTGAGTTCAGCTTCTTTTATTGTAAGGGTTTAAAATTACATCACTCATCTATTTGACTGGAAAGAAGACAGCTCTAATATGACACCCACCTTTTGAATGTAGCTTATGAAATATGAAAGTTATGAAGAATATGACGGTGCATTTTGGAACCACTGGTGATCTCAGAGTTGAAGAGGTTAAATACAAATGAACAGAAAATTAGTCAGTATGAAGTCAGGATGAAGTCAGGATGAATAAAATAGTTTATTTGATTATTAGTGAAATGCAAGATTAGCATGCCACTAGAATTGTGAACATTTGTTGTAATTATTATTTTTATGCTTTGCAGAATTACATAAAATTATGCAGGGTCTGTAGTGCTCTTTTGCATCTCTGGCATCATCAGGGGCATCTAATAAGCATGTTTAACCCCTTTATTATTCAGGAACTACATGTAAAACAATAATGTCTGAATAATCCACTTATTTTTAGGTTTAAAATTGTGTAATGAAAGTCTGTCCATTTAGGTGTTTAATGAAACTGAATCACAAGAAGCTTTTCTGAGAAAATTGCATGTCATATCACCCTCAACTACAGTTATAGACCAATGCCTAGGAGAGTATTAACACATTTTTACTACTCTTTGATGTGGGAGGTTGGCGATTTAGGGCTCCTGGCAAAAGAGCTTGTCAGATGCTAACTTGCTGCTTCAAGACAAAGAACTGCAAAACTTTCTTATTATGATTAAAACCTTTTGAAATGGAAATGTGTAACCACAGCTCCCTCTAAACCACTGGCCAAAGTGTCCAGCGTACTTGTCACGCGTATCCCCTCCCTTCCTCTGCTGGACAGGGCCGATCCCTTAGAGTTGTGTTTGTGGTCAGCCGCTCTCAGGATATTACTCTCTCTCTGATTACAGTCAGAGGGTTGTGGCCGCCTCCGAAAACCTCACCGGATCTGCGCTACACGAATGCATGACTGTCTTCCACACCAGGTTTTGCTGCTGTAATGTCAGAGAGTGAAGTGTGAACAGTAACTGACTAGTACCAGTTTATCTGAATGCTTTGTCTTTTGACAGTACACAAAACTGTTTGAAAGTTTAGAATTGCTTGTCCTATTAATGATGTTAGGACTTTGAAAGTAATAAATGTTCTGATGTAAAAATTATAAACATGCCATCAAAATTTTTTTTTGGTAGTTTTTATTCCATATTTCAAATATTTGTGAATTTCTGAAAAATAGTAAGTTCTGGAAATGTTGAGTCATGACTCTTTGAGCTATGCCTTCTCTTTGATCCATAAATATAATGACTTCACCTGTTCAGCAATGCTTATTTCTACTAGCCCCCTATGGGATTTCTTATGGTATGTTAGCACTAAGATTATGTGATCTGTCGTAAAGATATGTTTGTGGTACAGATGATATGATGCCACGTTTTCTTTTCTGATAATAATAGTGATCCAATTTTTGTTCTTTAAAAACTACTAACTTGTATAATTAGCAATTTTTTAATTGAAGCACTTCACTAAAGACAAGCGTCATCCTCAAACGACTCATGCTACAACAATATAGAGCTAGTAACATGGCATCACACAGTGAGTGAGTGCTATTTCAGGATAGATTTGTTACAGGATTGGATCACATTCGTCCCCCTTTCCTATATACAGTTAAACATTTTCTGATACCATTACCTGGAGTTGCCAGCCTACAGTTTGGGCTATAAATGAAACTGTCCAAAAGAAGGAAAGTAAAACACATCTATGATGATGCTAATTTTGCGAGCACCTCATAAGATTCTAGTGAACATTGACATGAACGTTTTCTGTCCAATCTACTGCCCTGCGATGGACTGGCGACCTGTCCAGGGTGTATCCTGCCTTCCGCCCGATGACTGCTGGGATAGGCTCCAGCAGCCCCCCGCGACCCTGAGGGAGAAGCGGCTTGGAAAATGGATGGATGTCCAGTCTAGATTAAATCTGGACATTTGAATCTTGTAAAAGATTCCATATTAGCTTTTGACAGACATATTCCATACATTTTCCTTGTATGTTGCAGTGTTTATTTCAGTAAAGCGCTCTCATACTCTGGTACAAGTGACTGAAGCCCATGGATAGACTACTGCTCATATTGTATTACATTGTATAGTATCCTATTCTAATCAGATTCTAATCAGTTGTGCAGGACCAGAACCATTTCCAATGTCTGATTCCAAACTTTTGAGCTCTAGTGTAGACCCTGACAGTTGTGCTCCAGCACAGTCAACACACAGTCTTGAGACCACAATACTGACCCACTGCTCTGCCGAGAGCTCAGCTTGGGGAAGTGGTGTTGGAGACGGGGTGAGGTTTGGAGTAGAAAGCTGATGTTCTCTCATTATGTCCGTCTTCTCAGGGTTTCCTGTCAGTGCAGAGTGACCAAAAGGCCACAAAAAAAAACCCAAGCAAGGAAACAGGAACCAGAACCAGGCAACGATTCACTCGGAAAAACAATGTGGAAGAAAACAAAAGCTCTTTCACCTCCGCTGCTTTGGAGAAAGGCAGTCCCACCATCCCACATATGCCTGCTTAACATGCAGCATGATGTATACAGAAAGAGTTCGACTCTGTGACTGGAGAAAGAGCTCAAAAGAGAGTGATTAAAGCCCTTTCCCTGGTGCTGTGTGTCCCACAAAGCTATAGACACGACACCTAGCTAAGAAGAATGTTCCCTCATTACCCACACGACTTCAAGACCAAATCTGACAGTTCTGTTGTGCGTGTTTGGCAAACTGAACATGAGATGGCACAGTCTGATTATGCTGCTTCAGAAAAGGACTATTCTTATTCAGAATGTGAAATGTTCATTGTGACTGTGGTGTTTTTGGAACCACTCTTAGTTTTCAGTTTTGAAGTACAGCTGTGGATTCATGGATAAGTGTGGGTAATTATGGAGTTCAGTAATAAGCACTTTTTTCAATTACGTTTTATAATAGCATTTAATACCTAGTATTGAACTGTGTTTTGAGCATCCTCCCAAAGCTCCAGTTAGGACAAGTACAAACACCTGTTTTATACAGTAGATTCTGAAGATAATGAAAGAAAGATCCATGAAGCTCCATGGTTGTACCATACGGTTTGCAGTTCTGGGTGCTATAACTCAAAGCTCATAATAACGTTACTGTAAACAAACACACCCTTATATGCATTCCAGCTCTGATGAGAATATCTTGTGGCTGTCATGCAGTTATTGCGCAAGACCTCTAGTGGATGTGTGTTTGTCACTGCTCCAAAACCTTTTTTTTTTTTAAATGGCTCATGCATCTTAAGTCTGTAGTAATGCGTTCTGAGTGACTTGATTTGCGTGATTGAAGTAAACAGGGGCATGCACTCCTTCCCTGTGTTTGCTTGCAGCTGGTGCACTCGTACCTCTCGAGGATGTTAGTCTGAGTGCTGGCCTCTGTATTTTCAGGACGTTTACCTTGGAAATTTGCAATACTTATTTCTCTGCTAGAAATGAATACAAAAACGGCTTCTTAGAATGTCATATTTCACTTTGTTTTGTCAGATCCAAAGTAACTTGGAAACTGAAAACTGACGGAAACTTCTCTTTTGTCTTGGAGTAGCGACCCTTGCCAAAGAAGTGGTTTTTCTGACCTGTTGTGCGAAATGAGTGCTTTCCCTGGCCAGCGCTTTTGGGAAAACAATTCAGACCTGTTTGCTGAGAGGTGTCCTTGGAGAAGCCATGTCTTGTTTTGTATAAACAGGGATTTTGCGGAGGAAATGCCTGATCTCTTGTGAGGAACGTGGCTCTTTAGTGCAGATTTTTATTGAGATATTTAGGTAATATTAAAGCAGATGGGAACCCTCAGGGCCCTCTAGGCCTTCAGAGAAGGCCTTATAGTTTTATCCAGTCATCATGCCTGTTGTTTTTAAACTCTGCATGTGTACATATGCATTTGCTATATTAATATTCCTATTTCATTTTTATTGTTTTGGTTTGGAAAAAAAGATTAAATGATTGAAACACCCAGCTGAAAATTGTCCAGTCAGGCCAGACGAGCTCTCCCATTGTTTAGGACTTCAGGAGCTGGTTTGAAGGCCTAATGCATCAGATTAATAACATGTTCAAGAAGTGACAGTGAAATCAACCATGCACGGTTTGATTTCCAATAAATGCAACCAATTGTCTGAGTAAAGGAAAAAACATTACTCTAGGCCACTCGGCTCCAGTCCTTGAAGGCCAAAACATTGCGTACTTCAGCAGGCTGCCTCATTAGACACACCTGACTCAGCTCATCAGCTAATTAGCAAGGCCTTCATGAACAGAATTCAGAATGTTAGATGAGGGTAAACACTAATCTCAGCAGCACTTTGGCCCAGAAGCTCCCCAGTTTGACATGCCTGCTCTAGCCTAGATATGTTGCTCACTGTGAATAAGATCCGTTGTCTAACCAGATTCATTTACTTGTTAGAAATGAAAAACTATGCCAGAACTCATTACTAACACTGCTACAAACAAGGTAAAATATCTTTATATATCTGTTACAAGCTTAAATATAACATGGAATGTCTTTTCAGAGCTTTAGATGCTCCAATTTTGTCTAAAAGGGCGAAAAAATGTGTATATGAATTACCGTTGGCTAACATACTACTGTAATCCTGTAGGTGTTGAGGAAATGACCATTGCAATAGAGGTGTTTTCATATTTATGGTCTGAACTGAAGGCCTCGCTCCAGTAATCGAAGTTCATCATTGTATTAAAGTAATATTGCAGTTTCACAGTTTTCCATAATTAACATGTAACCCCTCAGATGACAACGATAACTTTTTTTTAATACAAAATGACTGGGTCCTCAAGAATATTTACATTTTAATTTGTCATCATGGAGACAAAGATGTGGGCAAGTTATTGTGATGTGCTCTGAACTAGATTCCTGCAGCTGAAATTGGATCTCTGAATTGGATTGCAGGATAAAGAAGCAGGGGAAGGCCTGCTGAGATGTTGGATCCTGGCAAGATGGTTGTCTGGCCTCGAAAACATGGCTGATTACTGCTCTGGCTTGGAGACAGGCAGAGATCTGTGTGCTAATGTGATTTAGGCAGAAGGATTCTGGAGGGCCAGACAGTTATTGAAGGCACAGACCAGCTTCTTGTTAGCCCCTCAAATACTTACAGTAACTCAGAGTTATATTTCTTACTACTGAGCTTGAAAACACAATTCCCTTCCATATAAAAAGCCAAAACGAGAGTATGAGAGAGAAACAGGTGAGAACAGGACAGAAAAAAGGGATGACTGTTCACGTTTTAGAGAATAGTGTTAAACTGTTAAAACGGTGTTAAACAGTTGGGCTGTATGTGCCTCTGCTGCCTAAGCGCCTACTTAAATGCGCTTTTATAGAATTTGGCATACCACAATCCAGGTGTAAGTGGGCTAAATATGTCTCTGAAAGCTGCCAAGGGAAATATTTGCAGGTCTCCTGTCTCTTTGTGTTCTTAACCTGAGCCATCACTCTGGTGGAATAATGAGGAACAGATTTTTAAAATTGCCCAGTTAATATCATCAGCATTCCCCATGAAAAAAGAGACCTAAACAATCCCCCGTGGTTGAATTCACGGTGTGTTCCACCTCACATAATAACCTCTACCTGAAGGAAATATACCGATTACACAATCTGCAGTGATTCAGATATCTTGCACATTTCTCCCCTCTGGCTTCAAGTTTGTTTCCCTCCTTCCACAAATAAGTGGGGCCTTGTATGGAGCCCTGATGTACTTTAACTCGTGCCTTTTGTTATGAAGTGATTCTAGGGGCTACATTACATTCAGCTGTAGAAGTTTTGTTTTTACCACTATTGTAAACTTTTAAGCATTGCTGTTCATTTCAAGTATATGTGCAATTTAGGGCTGGGCAATATGACAGTATATTGTTATCCTGATCAATTATGTCAACACCAATACAGTTTGCCCGATACAGTGGTTATCATCAGTACTTGTAGAACATTGGCCAACAGCATGTTTCATTATAAAAAGAGCAACATTAGTCCTATTTAATTTAGTGCAACATAGTGTCCCATATATTCGATAAAAGTCATTGTGCTTGTAGTGTTTGGTATATTTTTTTAAATGTAGCACTGTTTGTTTTTTTTTTTTTCCTCAGTTCCAACTGATTAGATGTCTGAAAAATTAAATATTGTGACCTTATCATGTATCATGAAAATTTCTGGAAGTATTGCAATGTTAGATTTTTATCATGTTGCCCTTCTCAAGTAAACTTGTTCATTATTGGCTGCTCAGTTTGGTGTATCTACCTGAATCACATGCAGAATGGCTAAAAATAAAGTAACTAAATATCAAATAACAGCATTCAGAGGCTTCTCTGAGAGCACTCCTGTTATTTTGCTGGGCAGCCTTGGTGACCCTAACCTATTAAAAGTCTGATCCTATTTATATACTCTTACATTTTAGATGTGTTTATTTAACAAGTTTGACTCACTAGTTAGTAGCCATCAGAAATTCCCTTCACTGATTTATGACCATCAGTGCCTGTGGTGATAATTAAGGTGTAATGTGCTTGTATGTAACGTTAAGAGTCATGCTTTTTGTACTAGCTGATACATCCCGTGTTTTGGTAGCTGTGTCATCACATTTGCATTTGTACAGCTGGTCCCTTAAGAGAGTCTGTGGGTTCAGCCAACAAGCTTCCAAATCTCCACAAACACTCAGCAGCACAATCTCGGGCATGGAGCCCCGTTCAAACAAAACCGCAGAAATCAGAGAGGCAGAGAAGCGCTTTAGCGAACGCACAGACGCAGGGGTCACCTTGGCCACAGAAGGGATTGAGTTTTATTCCCTGAGAACGAGTGAGAGAGATTCTCAAACGTGCGCTGCCAAAACCCACCGCCGTGGAGGAGCATATGAGGAGACATGAAAGAGAACAGTGTTGAACAATCGATAGTTCACTCCTCCAGAGTCAGAGGGGCAGCACAGCATAGTGTGCATATGTGTACCATTTAGTGGGGTCATGATGAGGCCATCTAATCCAGGCAGCACAGAATTCCATACCTACATGAAAAGACATTGTGATTCTTGTACTTTTGCCCTTTTCAGCACTACAAGAACTTCAGACTGTTTTAGTGACTTAAAGCGGCATGTAATGTTGTATTAGAGTCATGATGTACATACAATGTAATGCTCTAGTTATTGTACGTATACAGGTAGGAACAAAAATAACAGGGCTGTTGACATTAACATGTTGTGACCGTCATTAACCCTTAGAAGTGTAAAAAGTCTTGAACATTTCCAGCAATGACAAAAGCTTGTTGTAATTTAGTGTTATTTATTTCGCAATCCAAGCTCATTAAAACCAAAGCGCAGATTTCAAGCATTTATTTCGTACCGTATTTGTGTTTGTGTAGTCGTTTGTGTGTGTTCAAAAGTTTGAACACTCCCTGTTCAAATTAGATGTTAAAACAAGTTTACATGTTCTTTACAGGGATATTAAATATGTTTTTTGTAAATGTTAGTGCGCAATTTCGATTTATTTGCTGAATTCTACATACATGTACACTATAAAATGTGCTGTAACTTGTCCATATTTAAGTGTTTTTACTAAAATTTCAAATTCATAAAATAAGTTCTCTCTAGAGGATGTGTTTATTTTCACTTAGAAGACAAAAAAAAGGAATTTGTGCAGACGACTGTAAGTAGAGAGCAGGTGTTTTATTCCAGTATAGTCTTGTTTTGCATAAAGAAAAAATTATCCATTATATTTTGCCGCTTTTTGTCACTTCTTGATGTGAAAACATAACAGCAAACCATCAGAACCTAACGTATTATTACAGAACAAATTAATCAGAAACCTATGGATAAAATGAATGTGAATGTACTTATTTACATATACACTTAATGACGTACTGCTGCATACATATTATACTAATGGTGTACGTGACGCGCTGATATGGGAATTGTGGGCTGATGCCAATGTCTGATATTTCTCATATACATATCTGCCGATGCTGATGCACAATATTTATAAAATGTAGGAATTGGGACTAGATCTTCCTGGATTAGCATTATACAGAAATATAACATTTATATTGTATATATGTTTATAGTAAAATGAATAAAATGCGAATATTTTGGCTCAATTGTATTGTTTTTTACTCATTCTACCGGAGGATTATTATTATTATTATTAATTATTAATTATTATTATTATTAAGTGACCCTTATTAGTCCCACAACGGGGAAATTTCACCTCCGCATTTGACCCATCCATGAAGTGAAACACCACATACACACTAGTGAGCACACACACACTAGGGGGCAGTGAGCACACTTGCTGGAGCGGTGGGCAGCCCAGTCCGCAGCGCCCGGGGAGCAGTTGGGGGTTAGGTGTCTTGCTCAAGGACACCTCAGTCATGTGCTGTCGGCTCTGGGGATCGAACCGGCGACCTTCCGGTCACAAGGCTGGATCCCTAACCTCGACTGCCCCATGATATGATGGTATATACATAATCAAATATCAGTTTAATATATTAGTTACATTTAAACACATGTCCAGTGCATATCATATTTTACAGAATTTATCAATAATATAATATGTAATAATAAGTAATAATATGATTCTGACATCATTATAGATCCCTGTTGAATAGCATAGCAAAAAGAAAGTATTAAGTCCCCTCTTCTAAGGATTAACTTGTCAGTCTGTTGGTAAATACGGATCACTAGGTGGGTATGTGTTATTACATGGCCGACATATCTCTTAGTTTATACTGGATGAAGTCTGGCATCCAAAGATGAGACAAGGATGGAGTGAAAAGGCAGCCAAACACAAAGATATTTTTAAGAAAAGCGTTTTTTCAACCATGCTTTGATATAAATGACAAAGTTTGTATTAGTGGTGTTCTTTCTGAAGGCTCTGCGTCAGACCAACTTGTCTGTTCCACCTCTGGGCCGGATCCACGGCGGGCCGAGAGCACGGGGTCGTGTTTATTATTGCTCCCTCCACTCCGGCTGCTTTAATAGCACAAATATTGACGCACAGGGAGAGCAGCGCACTACCGTGCTGACCTTAAAGCAAACAGAACCGTCTCTCCCATCTCTCTTCCTTTGTAGCAAAGAGGAAATTCACCGGCTTTTTAATGGCTGTTGTGAGCCTGCCAGGAGAAATGTTCTCTACAGTGGCGAGCAGCTTCAGACGGCAGGCGATAAATAGGCAGGAGGCAGTGTAAAGTCATTAAGGCTGGTAATCTGGTGGTTAGAATCAGTCTGGCTGCATGCGCAGACTTCATCTGTGTACAAATCAGAGGCTGAGAGGAAGCCAGATTGCAGGACGAAGTGCAGTCCAAGCTTTTGTTTTGCGTTCCAGCAGTTTTGCTTTAGTGTCGGACATGTGAGACCACAGAGTGGAAAGGAGTGAATTGTTTTTGGATCTGAGTGGTACTTTTGTTCTAGTGTGCATGTCTGTAGTCCTCAGCAATCCATTCCAAGGCCTTCGTGTTGTTTGTCCATTTCAGACAAAACATGTCTCCACCATGTGAAAAGCCATCAGGGGTGAGGTCAGTAATACACGCAGGCCTATTTGTGCCCATGCCTCTTTCTTTCTCATAAGGCATCTTGGGAGCTGTCTTTGAAAAAAAAATCTACAACATTTGCCAAATATTGCCAAAGGCAACCACATTAAAGAAGCTAATTGTGGTTAACAGAAACCAGTTTTCTGGTGCTGATTTTCCACAGAAGCTTTAGACTTAGGTATGATCCACATCCACAGACTCTAACGATGTTTGATGTTTGGTGATGGAACTCTATAGTTTGCACATTAAACACAGATTGGCATGCATGGAGACTTCAAAACAAGGAATTTGGATCATCCCCACTTTAAGGCGTCCTTAATGCTCAAGGCCATTACGTTGTGATCCATTTTCCAAACGGCTTGAGTAATATTCCTGTTTGATGATAAACAGAGTGATCTCCACATGGCCTGCCTGCTGTTGGCTCGCTGGGGAGAACATGTGCCATTAGATCTGTGAGCTGCTCCCTAAGGGAGTCATGATGGACTAAAGGCGCTCTATACCCCAGCTGGGACCAGATAGAAGTGATGAGATAAAGACAAATTATGATAATTAGAAGCATAGATGGGACGATTTACAATGCTGCAGCTCCAGCTAAGGGCATAATCTAGCAAAAGAAATGAAATCTTAAAGGTGGGATAAAGTAATAAGCCAAGAGATGCTGTATATAACAGTGATTTTACCCATTTCACATCATGCACAACGACACCCCTTAACTGTGATAAAATTACTGTAATGAAAGGCCTCAAGTGACTTGTTCCTGTCCAATAAACTGCATCAAAATACATTTTGCTAAACTAGCAGGTCT
Source organism: Pygocentrus nattereri (assembly GCF_015220715.1). NCBI lineage: Eukaryota > Metazoa > Chordata > Actinopteri > Characiformes > Serrasalmidae > Pygocentrus > Pygocentrus nattereri. Next base: position 35,490,769 of record NC_051220.1, on the reverse strand, counting down.
GTGTCTGCACACGCCCCGTATTCTACTTTTTTTGGTACTTTGTCATTTTCCATGTAGTTTTATGTTCCAAAATAATTTTTCCTAACACTGTTTCCAAACTTCTCTTCAAAGGGTGAGGCTAAACTGCTGTAGGGTATGTGTGTGTGTGTGTGTGTGTGTGTGTGTGTGTATATATATATATATATATATATATATATATATATATAAAATTATAATTATAATATAATATAATATAATATACACTGCTCAAAAAAATAAAGGGAACACTTAAACAACACAATATAACTCCAAGTAAATCAAACTTCTGTGAAATCAAACTGTCCACTTAGGAAGCAACACTGATTGACAATCAATTTCACTGCTGTTGTGCAAATGGAATAGACAACAGGTGGAAATCATTGGCGATTAGCAAGACACATTCAATAAAGGAGTGGTTCTGCAGGTGGGGACCACAGACCACTTCTCAGTACCTTTCTGCTTTCTGGCTGATGTTTTAGTCACTTTTGAATGTTGGTGGTGCTTTCACACTCGTGGTAGCATGAGACGGACTCTACAACCCACACAAGTGGCTCAGGTAGTGCAGCTCATCCAGGATGGCACATCAATGGGAGCTGTGGCAAGAAGGTTTGCTGTGTCTGTCAGCGTAGTGTCCAGAGGCTAGAGGCGCTACCAGGAGACGTGGAGGAGGCCGTAGGAGGGCAACAACCCAGCAGCAGGACCGCTACCTCCGCCTTTTTGCAAGGAGGAACAGGAGGAGCACTGCCAGAGCCCTGCAAAATGACCTCCACAAATGTGCATGTGTCTGCATAAACGGTTAGAAACCGACTCCATGAGGATGGTATGAGGGCCCGACGTCCACAGATGGGGGTTTTGCTCACAGCCCAACACCGTGCAGGACGCTTTTTGCCAGAGAACACAAGGATTGGCAAATTAGCCACTGGCACCCTGTGCTCTTCACAGATGAAAGCAGGTTCACACTGAGCACATGTGACAGACGTGACAGAGTCTGGAGATGTGCTCGCCAGAGGTAGCCTGACTGCCATTAGGTACCGAGAGGAGATCCTCAGACCCCTTGTGAGACCATATGCTGGTGCAGTTGGCCCTGGGTTCCTCCTAATGCAGGACAATGCTAGACCTCATGTGGCTGGAGTGTGTCAGCAGTTCCTGCAAGATAAAGGCATTGAAGCTATGGACTGGCCCGCCCGTTCCCCAGACCTGAATCCGATTGAGCACATCTGGGACATCATGTCTCGCTCCATCCACCATCCACGTTGCACAACAGACTGTCCAGGAGTTGGCAGATGCTGTAGTCCAGGTCTGGGAGGAGATCCCTCAGGAGACCATCTGCCACCTCATCAGGAGCATGCCCAGGCGTTGTAGGGAGGTCATACAGGCACGTGGAGGCCACACACAATACTGAGCCTCATTTTGACTTGTTTTAAGGACATTACATCAAAGTTGGATCAGCCTGTCATGTGTTTTTCCACTTTAATTTTGTGTGTGACTCCAAATCCAGGCCTCCATTGGTTAATACATTAGATTTCCATTGATGATTTTTGTGTGATTTTGTTTTTAGTACATTTCAACTTTGTACAGAACAAAGTATTCCAAGAGAATATTTCATTCATTCAGATCTAGGATGTGTTATTTGAGTGTTCCCTTTATTTTTTTTGAGCAGTGTGTGTAGAATATATATATTCTACATTGAATGTGAACACAAGATTCCAGGGTATGGGCCTTTTTACGAATGTTTAATAATATTTATTTACATTTTTAGACAAGTAGCACTTTTTAAGAGCTGAAAAAGATGTAAGCAACTGAAAACAAGCTCACAACTTCCCACTTAGCGCCTCTCTGCAGCCCCAGTTCGAGAACCACTGTGCTAAACTACAGCAGTGTTTAGTATAGGAATTCTAGCATCACAGTAATAATCTCAATACACTTGTCTTTTCCCAAGCATTATAGTTTACTAAGAGTGGGCTCTGGTTAGCAAGCAGCAGAGTTAAGGGGGAGGTTGTTTTTTTTCTGGCTACATTACTGTTGTTAAGCAACAAGAGCAGTCAGCTGTGCTAGCAAGCTATATGTTGCAATTAATATATTCATACTATTACGAACTAGCGAACAATGAAAACAAGCTGAACAAATTAAAAAGCTGCTTTTGTTTGTCATGATTTCAATCCATGAATGACCTCAGCCCTAACCTGTCCTCCATTACAGTGCCCACTGAAGCCCCACCTTACCTTGAATCTAAATAATCAGGACTGGAGGGGGAAAAAAACATGACCTAGGCTACTTGAACACTTGAGTTGGACTTTTTTCAGCTCAACGAGTCTGAAGTGCTCTGCACAAGCATGCACACAGCGAGCAAAGCGCATCCCTCCCATTGAAAACAATCGCATCAGCCCACAAAAACATATTTAATATGCAGCCCCTTTTTCTAGTGAACAGCTTAATAATTTGGTGCATTTAAACAGGATTGATGTGTACAGCCATATTGTGTGTTTCATGATGACAGAGAAGGTGGCTCAGCCAATCAGGTTTCAGAACAAGAACTGACTGATTTAGAATCAAAATGTTATACTTTTTTTTTTTTTTTTTTTGGTCACATTTCTCTGTGCTGACTGACAGTTGATTTTGATGAATATCATTAAAAGTACATTGCATAGAAAAGTCTTGCTTTCAGTTTTCATCTTGCTTAAAGTGCTTCTGAAAGGACTTGACAATCAGCTTCTGTTTTCCCACACAGATGTGGAGGAATGCAATAAATTCCCTCATTCGTTTTCTCCTTGTGTAAAGAGGACATTCCCCCAAGCAGAACAACAACAATCCACCAGCCTACGGTTACTCCAGTCTGTGTGTAGACTCTAGTCTGCTGGAGTTTTCCGCGGGACATGGAAGTCCTTGCATATTTAATACGCTGCAGCTTCCCATGCATATGTATGACATTCAGATGTAGGCAGCGGTATCAATTATGCTGCTGCTGTGGCTTTTTCATTTGCTTAATGAAAGATTTGAAGCCCACATTGATGCGTATGTGCTCTCTGTGGTTTTTCTGAAGCCTTAAACGCTCCATGTCATGGAAACTTTTCTGCACTTTTTAAAATAAGAGTTTGATGTAATATGTAAACATGTACTGTTCACTTCACAGTCCATACAGTCCATATTTGGAAACCAGGTTTTTGTGAAGTCCAGTTACATCCACATATTCAGTCTTGTTTGGCTCCACCCACTCACAGTGAAGTTATAAAAGTGTTGACGTCAATCAGACCAAAGCTCATGTACATATATTAGTCTTAAATGCACAGGAGCAAAAACAGCCTGTTTAATTGTAAAGGATGAAGAGGGGTTGGAATATGGTCATGGAAACATGAATTATGACTTTGTGTGGTACATAAAACCACACATGTTATAAGTGGACCTCAAAAATTTAGCATATGGGCCATTTAAGGCGTGAGATTTTCCAGTGCTGAACTCCTCGTGTTCTGTGTTGTACTTATGCAGTTTTGTTTTCCATCTTCATTTAGGAACAAGAGGATCCCAACAAGCTCGCCACCAGCTGGCCCGACTACTATATAGACCGCATCAACTCCATGGCTGCTGTAAGTGACTGCTTTTAAAATCTGCTTCTGTCTTTCTGGTTAAATTGTCATCAATAAAAAAAGTTTTTAAAGAACTAAAAGTTCCAATACCTGGTAATACTGGCTGATATGATTTAATATGATCAAAAACTAAATGGTTTTATAAAACATGCTGTACTGATTTAATATGGCTGTCAGTTGTCAGCTATGATGTATCAAATATGGCTTTCAGCAGTTTTAAAAAAACATTTTTATTTAAAATGATTTTTTTATTATGTATTCAATGCCTATTTTTGCTGCTGCAGTTTTGACGTATTTTGAATAAACAGTGGACAATTCAGGTCGTAGCAAAATACGTCACAAAGTTGTAACTTTGTAAGGTTGCAAAGATTCTGAGTGTTTCATTAGGTATAATCAGGCAAAATCCAAACAAACAGAAGAAACTCACTTTTTATATAACATCATATACAATATTATAGTGCTGGGCTGGAGCTTCCCGGTAAGGTAAACAGTCTCTAAAATGAAATTCTTTAAAATTAGTCATTTTCATCAGATTAGAGGTTAATTCCCTTATACTATAAAGCAAACAACTTCAATTTTGTTGCAGGTTTTTTTGCTGACACCTGTAAACATATGGAACCTTGAAATTGATCGATTTTATCGAACATCTAATATATCAGTTGGGCCTGACTTTCTACCTTCCATGTTTACTTTTAGTTTGGAACATGTGTAACCTCCGACTTTCTAGCTCTCTTTCTTCCTCTGTTTGATTTCACACCCTACTGTTCTCACAAACTCCCTAAAACGTTGTGTTGGCGCTTTAACGTTTGCACCTTGACTGATGACTCACAGCAGTTACTCATGCGTCAGAGCGCAGTTGACTTTGGCTCTGGGAGAAGAGCACTTTTGTGTGCTAGAAATACTCAAAGTACATCTCACAGCTCAAAAGAACACGCAGGCTACACAATCCTTCCTTTTCAGCACTCTGGAGTCGCTGTTTGAATATCATGTTAATAATAGATCCATTGCATCTTTCTCCAAATGAAAGAATCGGAGTTCAATATGAGTGACTTGGAGATCAGTTTCAGTCATCTCTGACCCCTGCCCCTCCTCTGGAGACACTCGGTCTGCTCCGATTTTGATGATCAAAACCAGACAGCACACCAGCAGCTCAACAATGAAAAACAGTGAAAAAAGCACAAGGTTCTGTTTTGACTGTTCTTGCTGTATAGTCGAGTATCAATTTGATTTCATTCACTTCTGGACACAACACGAGAGTGGAGTGCTTCTGACGTGCTATTGGGCATTAAAATTCCTTGAGGTCAATTTTCCATGCTGCTCGTAGACCAACCAGCCAGACTATTTCAGCATTAGCATATCTTTTCAGTCTGCAGGGTTCAGAGTACTGGAATGCCATTTAGGCGTGTCGTTGAGGATGGAGGATGGATGGATGGCCAAAAAGCAATCACCATTATATTTTTACAGCATTGTTTTATTTATTTATTTTTCAATTTGACTTGCAGATGCAGGATACCCTTAGCAACACATGCTTTTTCCAGGTCTCGACTATTTTTGCAGATGTTTTTGTTTATTAGCCTGTTTTTGGGACAGAATCCCAGTGGAGCTTTGGGTTCACAAGGCTGTAGTGCACATATAGTAGCTGGTCATTACTATTACAATGTTCCTTTTACTTTTGCTAGATTAAAAATTTGCTAGATTAAGCATTATCCTCAGACCAATACAGTGGTGGAATAACACAACCAGTGATAACATTCAACATGTTACTGATTGTTGTGGAGAAAACATTACATTACAGAAAGGCTGTGGAGGATGCTAAAGATGAGGCTCACACAGATCTTATGCCTTTTTGCCTCATAAAATTTTGCAGTCTGCAGTTTTCATACTGCAAGTGTATGTCTAAGGCTGCCAAACACAAAGACGAGATGATATATTGTCCTTTATTTCTTAAATGCTGGCGTGAAAAGTAGTGTTACTAAAGTCAGTTCTAGCACATTTTGATTTGTTGTCTTTAATAAAGCACCCAACCAAATTAAGATCCGTGTAAAATAAGCTGCCCACAGCCGCACTAAGTTACTTTCACCCACTAGTCCTGACATCACACACCACCAAAACAAAGCAAACATTTAATTAATCTGTTAAAACACTACTTTTTACTTTGTTTATCATCGTTGTTGGAACAGACGTTTTACAGAAGAAGGAAAACTAATTCTTAACTTTTAATGCAAGTTAATTCAGTTAATATCACAAGGTTTTATTCTAATAAAGTGATTTTGGACATTTTTTTTAATGCTCCATCCATTATTCAGGTTTCGCCCAGTGTATGGGGGGCAGTCGTGGGCTGGAGGTTAGGGATCTGGCCCTGTGACCGGAAGGTTGCCGGTTCAATCCCCAGGGCCAATAGTTCATGACTGAGGTGTCCTTGAGCAAGACACCTAACCCCCAACTGCTCCCCGGGCGCCGTGGATAAGGCTGCCCACCGCTCCGGGCAAGTGTGCTCACTGCCCCCTAGTGTGTGTGTGTTCACTAGTGTGTATGTGGTGTTTCACTTCACGGATGGGTTAAATGCGGAGGTGGAATTTCCCCGGTTGTGGGATCAAAAAAAAGTATCACTTAAAAGTCAGGAGTAATGACAGAATTGGAGGGTTTTTTTTCCCCGACAACTGTGATATTTTGGCTCAAAGAACCTTTCAATGGATGGTTGTTTAGAGAACCATTTTTGTGAATGTAAGTAAAAAGAACCTTTATTTAAAGTTTAAAGAGGCTGCACATAATGTAAAAGTTCTAGGAGGAACTTTCAACGTTTCATATTATGTGAAATGTTCTTTAAACTTTTGAAAGGTTCATCTGACATACAGCTTTTTCATGGTTCTTGAGGGACCCAAATGTGGTTCTTCTAGCCTGGTTCTGTAGCTCTCAAAACTGGCCCTACGTTTGTTTTGTTTATTTATTTAATTATTTTCCCTCAGTTTACTTTCACTTTAGTTTAATTTCAGTTTAATTTCTCTGTACTTTCTTCTGTTGCATAGATGATCAATAAAAGCAATCAATGCTGGAGGCTTTTGTGCTGTGAGCATGTTTGCTTTGTACGTAAGTGGAACGAGCATCCAGTCTCAATGATGGGAACCATTTGGCTTTGTATTTCGGGGGGAAAGTACATTTTACTTGATGGAGCTACTTTAGATTGTTGCAGAGTGTTTATGATTTATAGATTTATTGATCCTCTCTGTAGAGTGAGGTGCTGTGTACAGTGCTCCTCCAAAGTAAGCCGCACACAAAAGAAATCTGCAAAATTCAGTGCAAAACTTGAAAGTAAGGGCCTGTAATAAGTCCCTAAAGTAAAGCAGGGCTGGATAACATCCATTGGAACTGTAAGGCAGTTCAGCATTGTACTGTACACATACACTCAGAGATACAGATGTGCTGTAATGTTAGATGAAATCCACATGTTGCATGAATTGGGACTAGAATGTAAGTTTTGTAGAGTTTTGTAAAGTTGGTCATTTGGGGGCAATAGTTTTGATAAATATGGATATTTTCATTATTTAAAATCACAAATATTTTACAGTAACCTTTCTGTATATCTAGGTTTACATTTGTGCCAGAGGAGCTCAGAGCTCAGGTTTTACAAAACAAAAAAGCATTAAATCAGAAGGCAAATTTTGAAAATATACATATTATAATTGGATCTCTCACATCATGACTTTCACATCAGGTCATGCTTTATTTGCTCTTTAATGCGTGGAGCTCTGAGCTGAAGTAGAACCTCAGTATTCCACATGTGCACACAGCACTGAGGCAGAGCTTCAGCTTCAGAGCCAGTAATATTTTTATTTATTTATTTTTTTAAGTAGCTGTCTCTTCACTGCAGATAAAAAAAATGCTCAGTGGATCCATTTTTTTCTTTGTGTGGAATAAGTGTGTCAAAGTAAAAGTATAAATGTGGTAGATAAAAATCACAGCTGTCTTGTGGGAACTAAACTTTTTTTACTGTAATTAAGAATAAAAAAGTGCTGTTTTGATGTAGTTTTCTCCATATATCAGCGCACCGGTGTGTCACTCTCAGGGCAAGTCACTGCTGCTTGATTAAATGGAGCAAAACCAGGACCTCACAGAACATTCCTGCTTACAAAATGGAAGAAAAAAATTGTAGATTTTAAGTTCATGACTGTTATTGATAAATCGATAAGTGATCCCAGATCTAGCAGGAGCTGCTTAGTGTGCAGCAGTGTAGAGAGTTTAGGCCATGACTTCATGGCTTGGAGAGGAGTTGTACAGTGTGCTCATGGGATAGCTCTGGTAGCTGAATTATTGAATGAGCTCATTTTCCCAGTGTCTGCTTGGCCAAGCAAGGATACACGGCTCCCTGAAGCCATGCAGAACACCCTGTCAAGCCTGATGAGGCCGCACTCTTCCATCCATTCATGTCAGTTTTATTTGTATCATTTTCGAAGCATTGCTGCTGTGGAGCAGAGAATTTAGAGTACGGTAACCCAGGCCAAGCCTGAAACCTCTTAAATTAGGTCCAAGTCTCTGGTCTTCAGTCACAGATGCATGCCCTATACTCCATAACTCTTCAGGAGATTCATGCATGTACGCAGTCTATGAAGCAGAGTTGTTTTTAGTGCTTAACTGTGCTCAGCAAGCACCGAGTCAAGCAGCCACTTGTTAATATCCTCGGTTTGTTCATGAATGTAAGCACATTCCAGTTATTTCATAAAACTCAATTGTGGAAGAGCTTGATGCAATTGCTGGCAACTTGAGCTCAGTAGCTGAAATCACTAGTTGCATGGATAACCTCTCAAAGGGTCAGAAATGCTGACTTTGTTAAAGCACTCCTGCCCTCATGAATGCAATGATATAGTAGAGCTGGTTCCTAATCAGAATAACCTCAGTAGGTAGGATTCCTGACCTTTTGACACCATAAATCTTCACGCTGGGTCATCAGACAGAGTCATCTCTGGTTAAAGAGTGCACGTTTAGCCTACAGTATAGCAGATAATCCACCCTCCCTTTACCCCCTGGACTTCTACATCCTACTGTCCGCCATTGAGAACACTCATCTGTTTCGGGAGCAGAGCCAGGGGCTTTGCTGGCCTGCCAGTGATCCGGGAGCCATCTGGACAAGGCCAGGCCAGACCTGTCCGATGGATGTTATGACTGAAACATCTGCGCAGCCCCACGGCGAGAGCAGAGCCTGGATTTGGTTGTACATGAATAAGAGGACCCTGGTGCTGTTTTTCCATAAACATGATCTACGTCGCTCTTTAAAAAACAGTACCAGGCTACCAAGCATGACTCTCAGCACTTCCTTCAACCAAGTCAGCCAACATAAGTCTTCACTTTGGGTACCTTGGCAGAGTTTCTTTCGTTTTTTTTTTTTTTTTAAACGGTAAAGCAGGCACGTTATTAGACAGCCTTCCTGAATAGGATTTAGTGTAGCTGTAACATAGAGTTGTGAATCATTTCTGCTTGGCGTAAACCCATATTGGAAGGAGAAAGTCAGCACAGAAGCTGGACAGGAGCCTGGTGCTAAAGCTTATGAGAACAACAATAGTTGATGCTAGGCAAAGGAGACGTAAAGCATGACTGCAGTGCACTTTTTTCATTGTAACTACTTGGCTTACAGATTTTAGAAGCGCACTATTTTTGGAGGAGGAAACCCCTGCGACTCAGTCAGACGCACTCTCTTTATTTTACTGTTTGACATTTTTATTCCTAAACAGGGTGTTTGGGTTTGTTTGCTTAAAATAAGCGAATCATGTGCTATTGCGATGCTAATGGCCATTCTGCATAAACGTATGAGGTCTACTGCAGTGTGAGCTCGGCTTGGAGATGTTATCGTCCTTTTTTGGTTTGCTCTGCACAGCTTTGTATCTATATCTCCCCACTGGACCTTATTAAAGAGGAATAATTCAACTGCAGTAAAGAAAAAGGATTAACAGTTGGAATGTCCGTTTATTCCAGATGCAGACACTTTTCGCCTTTGATGAGGAGGAGATGGAGATGAGGAATAAAGTGGTGGAGGACTTGAAAACGGCACTCCGCACTCAACCCATGAGGTACGGACCTCACATTTAGGCCAATACTGATATTAACTGCTTGATCTTGTCATTTGGTCTTCTTCCTAAGGTTTTTTTATGGTATTTGCTTGGAGAACAGTGTGAAATGATTGAGGTATGATTCAGTCTTAGCAAAAAAGGGTTATATATAGGGCAAAATAAGGTTACCCTTTTTAGTGCTAAATAGTACAATTTTTCAAAGGTTCTTTAAAGAAGAGATCATTTAACCTTGTGAAGAACCTTTTCAAATGGTTCTTTGAGTCATCACAGTGCTGTATATAACCATTGCTTTTGAAGAACATGTAATGCTTTACTTGAACCTTGCATAACCATGCCTTATATTACTGAACAAAATCTGTCATTGCATAGAACATCTGATATAAGTTTCATGTTGTCATATGTCATAATGTCATGTGTCAAAGTGTTACCAAGGGATCCTGGAAGAACCACTTTTGGTTGAGTGTGAGGACTAAAGAATGGTAGCCTGGTGGGTCTTTGAAGGTTAATAAGGACAATAACAGCCATGTTAATCCATATTGATGGGGCTTTGTAGCAAATACACTTGTTCAGCCTGTAAACCTGGGGGGAAAAAACTGGGATTACATTCATGTAATCAGAATTTTTGTGCACATTCACTCAACACACCTTAACCAGATGTGGCCTTGTTCTGTGTCTGTATGGACATCCAATGTGGTCAAGAATAGCTGTAGAGTCTACATTTGTTAATTAAGCTCTAACCTATGAAAGTAATGTATGTTCAGACCTTCAGCAAGTGTGGAGCAGCTGTTGTGATGGAGAGCAGAGATTAAGTTGATTTTGTTGGGTATGCAAGCTTTCAAGAAATGAAACCCGTACGAATATCTAGTATTTCTTAAAATAGCCACAAAGCCTGTGATGGGTTACAAAGGTCTTCAAAGAATAGCTCATTCGTCCTTCAGAAGCCTTTTTTTTCCCTCTGAGGTCCTGCTTTCCCTCAGATGCTACAGCAGCTTTAGTGTCTCTTTCATCAGGAGCTGCTAACAGCGAGCAGATCTCAGTGCTGTGCCAGACAGCAGGAGACTGCGTTGGGAGTCGTCCGTCATGCTGGACCCGGCCGTCTAGCCGCTTGATCCGGACACCACTTTATATTCAGTTCTCCCAGGAGTCAGTGCTCCCTGTTACCATATATGAGGGACCATCTGGGTTGTGTCTAGGGTTTTGTGGTCTGTTGTGGAACTGGGCAAATTTTTTTTGTTTTGTTTTGTTTTTTTTTCCTCTTGGTATGTCTGAGCACCTTTGGCCAGCAGTGGCTGGGTTTATGCTGGAACGATAAAGTGGATGAAAATGCACTGTTGTCCAGTGGTCTCTGCAGAGTTCACTAACCACTATGAGTGACAGACAGAGAAGGAAAAAAAGACTGAGGGAGACACGACTGAGTAGTCTGCAATTTGAAAGCAATCAAAATGTTATTGGCCTTTAATACATGTTATTTGTGATTTTCTTTTTTTTTTTTTTCTTTTTTTTTTGTCATAAGAGCAACTGGCAGGACCTCACTGATGAATATAGAATGCTGTTTTTTTCCCTTTTACTTTAACGTCATTAATGCAAGTGTGTGATGAAATGATACAGTATAGAGAAAATTTGATTTGCAATACTGCTCATATTGTGCGTCATTTGTATCTGACAGAAGAGGAAATGAATGATCGTCAGCCCCTGATTTTATTCAAGCCAGTGTTTCTCTTCCACGGTTTTAGAAACTCCTAATTTAGACCCACCCTTTGAATTACAGCTGCAATATAAGCCATTTTAGACTACTGTAAATCCAAACCTGGCCACAATTAGATGATGTAATCTCCACATCAGTCATGAACATGGAAAGCACTGCAGGAGCTGCCTGCTGAATGTCGTTCGAAGGTCCAAATCCTCAGTGTTGCTTCCAAGTCGACAAGGCCTTTTGTTTGTTCATATTGGACCCTTTTCACATTTCCAGCTTGCCACTTTTGTCAATTTCTATAACAGGTAGTTATGCTTCTGGTCCAAGCAGAACAAGTGCCAGAGTCAACAGTAGCTACAGAATGTGGTAGATTTGCTTTCATTTGAGGTTAAATAGCTTTATTTGCAATACACTTTAATGGCTACTAGTGATACTTCAGCAAGCTGGTACTTAATTAAGTGAGGAGAGATGATAACGGTTCCTCCCACCATTTAACATTATAGTCGTTAGCTAATCTGGAAAAGCTGTCTTACTCCTTTGCTAATGCCTCCTTCTCAATAGAGATGAAAAACTATGAAAAACTCAAATCCACGCTGGCGTGACTATATTGCCCAGCTGGCCTGGGAGCGCCTCGGAATCCCCCCGGAGAGCTAGTGGAAGTGGCTGAGGAAAGGGAGGTCTGGGCCTCATTGCTTAGGATGCTGCCCCCACGACCCGAACCCCGGAGAAGCAGAAGAGGATGGATGGATGGATGGATGGATGGATGGATGGATGGATGGATGGATGGATGGATGGATGGATGGATGGATGGATGGATGGATGGATGGATGGATGGATGGATATTTTCAAATATACATAAATATCCAGTGGAGGTTAGGGAACCAGCCTTTCGACCAGAAGGTCGCTGGTACAATCCCCTGAGCCGACGGTACATGACTGAGGTGCCCTTGAGCAAGGCACCTACCCCCAACTGCTCTGCGGCTAGAGCTGCACACTGCTCCGGGCAAGTCTGCTCACTGCCCCTAGTGTGTGTCTTCACTAGTGTGTATGTGGTGTTTCACTGCACGGATGGGTTAGATTGCAGAGGAATATTTTTTTTTTTTTTTTAAATGTTCTTCTTGGTTTGGTACCTAATAAGCATGTAGTTTTTTATTATTAATGTCCCAAGTGCCAAAACTCGAAACAAAATCAGCCATACTTGGTATTCCATCAATTCCCAAACAAGCAGACATTATACAGTGGAATGCAGCAGTTTGTGCGCCCCAAGTCAAATGGCATTTTGTTGAGTTTTTTTTTCTTTACAAAATTTAGTGAACATATGCTCTACAGAGAACCCACTTCTTGTGCACAATTTAATGGATAATTACTCTCCCATATGGACAAATGTTTTGTATGCAAGAGCTACATCTGTAGTGGCATGACTGACATGTCACGTGTACGTGTATGGCTGACAGTTGCCACTGTTTCAGATGTAGGCCTGCTCGGTGCTTAGGGAACAACTGTGACCCAGTCTGACAGATGACCCAGACCCGCCTTCTCTTTCCATCCAAACGAGGGTGCATGGACTCATAAACGACTTGAGTTTGAGCGTGGATGATTGTTTGCAACTCATCTTCAGCTTTGGCTCAGTTTTGTGGGAATTTACGACGCAACAGCGTTTCGCCAGAACTCAAGTCGCTGTCCCCAAAAAGGACAGAAATGACAGCTGCGAGTCCAGCTCGAGGCTTGATTCAAAAGATTTGTTAGTCAGCATAGACAGTCTGTCGCCAATCGTGCATAACACTGGCAGGGGTGTTGGAGGGGGGCCGTGGATCACACACAAACAAGGCATTGTGATGTTTTGGCTCCAAGATTACACTGGGTCATCTGTGTGAGTATGTGCCACAAGCACAAGTGGTTGCAGATGTTCTCTTCTGTTACCCCAATTGTAAATCCGTGTCATTTGATGCACTTCTGACACACTAGACGACTGCACAGAGAGGAGGAGTGGGCAGAGGATCATAAGGACTTAGCACACTGAAGATTAATGATCTGTTAACATGCTGAGGTTTCAGATTGTGCAGTCCTTTTTTTTTATTTACTATCCAACTTCCTTTTGGGTTTTTTCATGATGGAAAGTAGTGGGTGAATCGCAATTAGCATGATACTTGTAATAAGCCTGGAAGCCCACTATGTGATGGACTTACTTTAACTGCTGTGAGCTTTCTTAGTGCACTCACTAAAGCAGGGTTTGAGAAGCTGGTCCCAAGCCAAAGGAGTTTGTTTTACAAGGGCACAACACAGGCTGCCACTGTAATTTACTTACGTTAACAGCATGAACATTAAAAAGCTTTTACAAGTCACTGCTAGCTCTGCAGACACTAAGTTCACTGTCCTCACATTACTTTTAGAGCTTGTTGACAATATTAATTGACCATGATATAAAGCAGGCATGTCAAACAGGTGACCTTCCAGGCCAAAGTGCTGTGGAAATCATCATTTACACTCATCTGACAATCTGAATTCAGTTGATGAAGGCCTCGCTAATTAGCTGATGAGCTGGATCAAGTGTGTGAAGCAGTGTGCTGAAGCCTACAGTATTTTGGCACTGGAGCCTGACACATGTGATGTAAAGTGAAGCGGTGGGCTGCCTAGGGTAAGGAAAGGGGGCAGCTAAAGGCACAAAGTGGCTCAGAGTGTGGTTGTGGATCAAGTACAAAAAAATCCTTACTTCAACCAAGATGTTGCGTAAATAATGTAAAAATAGACAGCCAGTTAATTAGCAGTTACTGGCAGTTTAGTTAATTACTAGCTATTGGTTTGATGAGGCTTAGTAATGGCATAATAATGGACACCTGAAAAGATGTGCAAAAGATTTTGATGTATTATACTCAAACATGTGTGCTCTGAAAATGCTTAATTCAGTCTAACGATTGATTAAGTGATAAAACGGCAGTGGGCAGGCAGTTTAATTAGCAGCATCAATGACACAGTGTCGCCCCAAAACTGAAGATTTATTTATTTATTTATACATAAGTTTTGTTTTAAGTGTCTCATCCAAACCTTTGACTTGCAGCTGGTTCTAATTGAGAAAACCAGCTTAGTTACAGTTGTATGCAAAAGTTTGAGCTCTTTTGGTCAAATTACATGTTTTGTTGATTTTCTACATGAAAATAAGTGAAAACATCCTCCGCAGAGAACACACTTCTTTAGATTTTTAAAGCACAATTACTGTTTATTTTGCTGAATTGAATGTTCAAAAGTAGCTTTTTCTCCAATAAGTTAAAGTCAGCAAATATATAGAAACGGTGCCCTAAAATGTGCAGAAAAAATACAATATTTAAGTTTGCTCTCTTTCACTTAGTCAGCAACAACAACTTGACCGGAGATGTTCAAACTTTTGCATCCGGCCGTGTGTGTGTGAGCTAGTGTGCATGTGGTAGACACAGAAATTCAGAGATGGATATCAGACTAAAGTGAGTAATCACTCTGCTGTCAAGATCTCTGTAATTACTGCTGTTAACTTTCTTCCTTCCTCCGACTGGTCCAGTCATCAGAGTGTCATTTTAACTGGACTTTGACTGGAGGGGGAGTGGGGGGAGGGGGTTGATCAGAGATTGTTGGGGACTTTTCCACTCCTTTGCTCTCTGTGATGATGTGTGGGTCTGTCTGACAACCTTCTCATTCTAGACGAGTGGGGAGATCACAGACGTTGCCTGGTTTGGTCTGAGTGAAGTGTGCAGTGAAACCACAACACAGCCCACCCCCCTTCACCCCCACCCCCCGTCTACTGGTCCAGCCTGAATCTCTCAACAATGTGTAATGAGCTCAGATCAGACGGTGATGGCTTCATTTACTGTGGTGACTCACAAGGAGACTCCTTTAAACTGGGGTCTAGGCAGAATCGGTGGTCTGTGCTAGTGTTAAGGAGGCAACAGTTCAGTGTTTAATGATAAATGACAGTGATAATAACAATTAAATTTTTTATAATTCAATAATCTTCCCAAAAGTCACTGTGGAAGTGAATATCTTACTGCTCATCATACGCACCAGGGCGACACTTGTTTGCGCAGTTATCTGATTGCATGTTTATTTACATTTAGTAGTTTAACTACAAACACTCTACCAGCCCCCAGGAAGACCTACACAGCGAACATCTCATCACAGTGTGACAGAGCGCTATTTCAGAACAGATTTGTTACAGGTTTGAGTCACATTCATTCTTTCTTTCCATCAAATACCCACTCCAGCATTGTCCTCTGATATCGGCCCGACACCTGGTATTGGATAAGGTTGGCATTTTGCTCAAATTTGATATTACATTTTTAAAGAATGCACTGGATGCGTCACAATACCATGACAAGAGACTCAGCCTCTTACGATTACTATGCTGTATTAGAACCCAGACCACCAATCCCCGTAGTGAGTGAAATTTACACAGTGAAAGGTGTCAGTTTAGTCTTGAAGATGAGTAATATCCTGTTTTCACCTCAGCTATTCAGTTCAGTTCACTAAATTATGTTGTTTCATTCTATTAAATCTGTACAAATAAGTGTTACATGAAATTGGGCTTGAACGTGATGTTTATCAGTGCTTTTCTGTGACCGAGCTTCTCGTCCAGTGTTCTGTAGCCTTTAGCCGGCTTTAGCAATATTTCTGTGAGTACTTCTCTAGAGTAAACAAATGAGTAAACAAATAAAAAACTCAGAACAAAACATAAGAGGCTGGCTCTGCTATCTAATTATCTACTGTAGTCTTGCTTGTACTTCATTCACACATGCGGCAATGAGTTGTCCTGTGAGCTGTGCTACCACCTCAAAAGCAGTATTTTTCAGTAGCGTTAGTTTCTAAAGATTTCAAAATGTTTTGTTGTTGTTTTTTTCCAGATTAAAATGCAGATGTTATTTATTTATTTATTTATTTATTTATTTATTTATTTATTTATTTATTTATATTTTTTGGTGCACCAAAAAGTTTATTCTGATACACTTCTTTATGAAATCCCCTCACAACAAAGATGAAAAGGAGGGAAAAAATGATTAATTGAGGAGTTACTCAACCTAAAGACACTGAGTAGCAGCCCATTTTGCTAAAAAACAAACAAAAAAAATGACTAGCAGCTGTGTGTACTAGACCTATGGAATATGTTAATATATATATATATATATATTATATATATACATACACACACACACACACACACACACACACACAAAAATAGGCTGATAATTGATGATGCTCCTCCCACTTTGTGGATTTTGACATTGTCATCACAACCCTAATTTTAAGATTAAAACTGTGATACGGTCATGATAGTAAGCTTTCATCTTGCATGCATAGTTTACCCATCTGTTAGAAGCCCTTCATCATTCCGTAATCCATTATGTTTCATTGGATGTTTGAGGGAATAATTTGAAGATGAGTGTTCTCTCGTCGAGAGGAGCTGACCTGAGATCTGTGGCTGCGTGCCCCCTCGACAGCTTGTATAAATATTCAAAAGTTCTCTCTCCCGTTCAAATATTAGCCTTCAAAATATTGACTGCATGACCTCAGAAAAGGCTAGATAGATTGAACCTACCGAACCCCTTTGTTTTCACATTTGTCAAATGCCTTTGCTGAAACTCAACACTGCACCTTTTTTGGACGGCGTCTTGTTTTGTTCCCGGGGCTGTATGAATATAGTAGCATAGCTCTTGGGGTGAGCTCCACACGATCTGAGAGGAAACGAGAGGAGAGTGCAGGCGAGGAGGATTTAGGCTGCAGAAACTGCCCTGTGAGGCAGCGTTTGTGTTGGCTGGGCTTTAAACGACTGTGTGCTACTCTTGCTGTTTCCTTCACGTAGACTGCGTCCAACCTGATCTAATAAGCAGGGTTTGGGATAGTGTAGGTGTGCATAGCTTTTGTCTTTTTTGTGGTTTGTAGTTGTCTCTGTCTTTGCGCAGGTCAGAGAGTTGATTTATCAGACCTCAGCTGGTGGAATGTCACTGTTAATGTTTACTAGGTCCCAGAGGATCCTTTAAATCTGCACATTTTCAGCATCAGGCCTAGAAGATTCTCTGGAAATGCCTCAAATTCAAATAGGCATTTTATATACCCTTGAATTATGTCTTTGGACACGCTCTGCCTGAATGCTGGCAGGGATCAGTACACAGCTTGTTTGTGCTTATACACAATACTCAATGGCCCCCAAAGGCCCCAATGACAAACCTGCAGTCTGGGCCACCGGAGCTACTGAGCTGAGTGATTTGTAGCGCTTCATCGAGGCCTTTGTTCCACAGGATTGCAAAAGCTGAGATCAGATGGATTATTTTTATGGCTTATTTATCCACAGCTGTAGTGGTGTTGTATGTCGCTCCCCCATGAGCTTCTGACACCTCTGGTGGGAAGCAAAGCTACACTGGCCTCAGCTCTTTCACAGCAGAAGAATAAAGTATTTGAAACCATTTGCAGGTGTGTGGTTGTATGTGTGAAGTGTTTATGAGGACTGTTGAAGGTGAGACAGGGGCTAGTTCTCCATTTCTAACTATGAAAAGTCAGCATGCTGTGAAGATGTTGAGTTTCCTGACCCTTTGATGAATTTACTACTGAGGAGAGAAGGTAGTGTAGCAGTGGTCTGCTCTGATTTTTTTTTTTTTTTTCCAGTGGTCAATATGATCCTCGAGTGCTTAATTAATATCGTCTTTAATACCCTATAATCTGTTTGTATAATCCAAATCATGTTTTGAATGCTTGTAGCAGTATGCCATTAACATTTCTTAGACATTGTCAGATGTAATCATAGCAACCTTACGATTGTACATTTGCAAATGTTTTTAAATTAACATTATCAATGGTTATACAAGGAAAAAGATTACATAGACAAGACTTTAATATGCCTACACTTTTTTCTTGTTTTATTTTGCTTATAATTCATTTTTACATCATCATTTTCCAAGCTTTCTCTACCCCTTCAACTTAAACAGGGTGTTTTTGTTATTGTGCCTTTAAGAACGATAAGGCTATATTGATTCTACCAAACCTAATCCAGTTTTTGGCCTATCCAGACTGTATCCAGATTGATTTTTGGTATTCTGGACAGCTAAAAACCACATGAAATCTGATTTTTGGCATATCCAAATTGGATCCTAATTGATTTTTGATAGTCTGGACGGCTAAAAACTACATGAAATCTGATTTTTGAAATATCCAGATTGGATCCTGATCATCTGCGTTCGAAATCTGCATCACCAGCATAGCTACGTAGTCGCTGACGCCTGCTTGGTTACCATAGCAACCTATGCAGGTGGAGTAGTGATGTCTGGGCACACAAATTTGATCTGATCACTTGGAAATAACATGAGATGACTAAAGACAGTCATCTCACAAGATCTGAATCAGTATGGAGTCAGTATCAGTATCAATAGGTATTGGTGGTGATGTACAAATGCTGTTGATAACTAGCCCTATTCTTAGCCATCAGAGCAGTGGTTCTCAGCCCGATCCTCTGCCTCCTCCAGACGATCCATATTTTTGTTCTATGCTTGTGTGTTGGAATGTGGACCGTCTCAGGACTGTTTTGAGAACCATTGCCTTGGAGTATTACTGTCTAGCAGTGATAAGCCAATCGCTGCTCCACTTCACGAAGTCTAATTGTATTGGCTTTGGTCCAGCCAAATGCACTGACTCGACAAGGTGGCCTTTTTAACTGGCTGTCCTGTTGGATCTGACCTCATTATTCCAGAGCGGAGACTCCTTTGGCACAGAGTGTGTCTGTGTGTTGGCTCATGTTTCATGCCATGAGCTCCTGCTTTCTGCGCTGTTCTGCCTCCTCAGAGTGAAGTGTACAGAATCTGCTCCAGAATGCATGTCTCTTGGCTGAGCAGAGCAGACAGCACTGAGAGGAATATGTTCCAGTCTCAGATTATTAATGATGGATATGAAATAGAAGCAGTACAAGGAGAGTGATACGCTGATGGAAAGTGAGAACCAACAGATTGTTCACCAGGTGTTTAACAGTTTCTATATCTAATGCCAGGCTTCTCCGTCATGCTGTCCTGCTACAGCTCAAATGGAGGCAGTTTAAAGTAGTTCATGTGTGTCTACATGCGAGAGACAAATATGAGATCCAAACCCCAAATATCAGTTTCCCTCACTTAAAAATAGAAGTTCTTTTGAGTGAAACTAAAGAAGAGACCTGGCTTCTTCCCCAAAAACCTTGGAAATGAGAGGTGCACTTGTGAAGTAAAAAGTCAGAGACCACCCTTCATTTATTAAATTCTTTTGTCAAAACAGCCATTAAGTGCAAGTTATTTGCTCTTAAGGATGTATTTCTGAGAAAATTAGGTAAAAAAAGATATTCTTGAGTAAGGAAGAGGAAAGTTAACGTAAAATTAGAGGGGAAAAAAACAGGAGTTTCCAAAACAAGTAAAAAAAAAAAGGAACACCTAACAACCATGTCATATATACCAATCAGGCATAACATTATGACCACCTAATTGTTTCTATGCTCATTGTCCATTTTATCAGCTTCACATACTGTATAGGTGCACTTAGTAGTTCTATAATTACAGACTGTAGTCCATCTGCTTCTGCTTACCCTGTTCTTAAGTGGTCATGACCCCCATGGACCCTCACAGACCCTGTACTATTTGGATGGTGGCTCATTCTCAGCACTGCAGTAACACTGACATGGTGGTGGTGTGTTAGTGTCTCTTGCACTTATCTGAGTGGATCAGACACAGCAGTGCTGCTGGAGTTTTTAAACATTGTGTCCACTCTCTCTACTCTTTTAGACACTCCTAGCTTTTCAGTCCACCTTGTAGATGTGAAGTCAGAGATGATGGTTCATCTGCTGCTGCACAGTTTGTGTTGGTCATCCTTTAGTCCTTCATCAGTGGCCACAGGACGCTGGCCACAGGACGCTGCCCACAGGTTGCTATTTTTGGTTGATGGACTATTCTCAGTCCAGCAGTGACAGTGATGTGTTTAAAAACTCCAGCAGCACTGCTGTGTCTAATCCATTCAGACCAGCACAACACACACAAAGAATTGGCCATTTTGACTGGAAATGAAGGGTGGGTCTCAGGCATTTTCAAAGTACTGTGAAAGAAAGACAGAGGACTTGAACAGCTGCTGTGTGAAATGCCCATGTTTTACTCCAAGCATTGCTTCAGAACAGACTGGCTAAATCTACCACAGATCATCCATGTCAGAGATTAAATTTGAGTGAGTGTTCAGTATAGGCTTGATTTGGAAATTGGATAACAGGGGCTAATCCATACTGTAGTGTTAACAATTAACTGTGTCAAGTAGCAGGTTTAGCGCAGGCCAGCTATGATCTCATGCATGCTTTGCTCCTTGGATTCTCAGGGACTGCGGTTCACTCCAAAGACAGCTGTGCTATGCCAGGTAAACTGCATTTGCTCAAGAAGCTCAGCAACAGTGGGATCAAATGTTGTGTATGAGGCTAGAAGCTGCACTGTATGGGATAATTATGGAGTGATTTCCTCCCATTGGAGTGAGATCCGTGGTTTTCAGGGCCTAGTTGGTGCCAAGAGAGCAGTGGGAGGAGGTGGAACTTGGACCAGTTTCATCCAACCATGTCAAAACAATGTATCTATTCTGATTAGCAAGGATAAATCACAGTGGACCTCCTCCTCATTTTGAATGTCATCTCTGAGCCTCTTTGGGGCAGGAGTGCACTGCGGACTGGTGTTGGGTTCGCATAAAATATGTGGCATGTACAGAAAAGGAATGGAGCAGAGGGAAATTTCATTAATAGAAGACAGAATGTCGCCGACGCTGATGTCATCCCTGCTCTGTATATGTAAACGGTAGGTCATCTGAGAGGGCTGCGGTGGAGCAGTAAGGTTAAGCACGTGATTGACCTTAATTAGCCTGGCTAATGAGCACTGCCATTTAGGCCGCTATGATGAATGAGGGGTTGAGAGGTTTGTTCCATACTGACACATTTCAGGGTTCACTTACAGAACATACAGTTTTATGTGTTTTGTATTTATGCAGCTGAGACTATATGGAAGCCATCTGGATTGAGTGTCTCTGCCAAGACTACTGGGAATAAAAGTGACTGGAGAAAGATCACAATACATCAGATTTTTTTCAAACCTTTACTCACCTCAAATCAACTCAGCTGCACTTTATTGTAGGGAAATACAATGATATTGGTATCATATCGGTATCGGCAGATAATTGTATAAAAAAAAAATATTGCGACCAACCAGTGCTTTGATTGATACGGATATTACTTTACATTAAGGCATATTGAGTGCATTAATACTGATGCATTTATTGTATTTCAAAAGGGCCCACAGTTTAGGCAGTATTTGGTTACTATGCTATAATGTCTGCATTTTATTATTTTCTTACTGTTTTTTTTTTATTTATTGCTCATTCATACATGTCTATAAATCGCTCAACGACTTCAAACCAAAACAAAACTCAGGTTTGTGTTCTTCATATCAAACAGGCCTCTGAGATCACTGGTCTGGTGAGCTAGCAATGCCTACAATGAGAATCAAGTATTTTGCTCTTACTTGTGATGGACTGGTGGCCTGTACAGGGTGTATCCTGCGTTCTGCACATAGGTTCTAGCACCCTCCCACCCCAACCTAGAAGGATAAGCTTTTTATAAACGGTGTGTGCGTGCGTGTGCGTGCGTGCGTGCGTGTGCGTGCTTGTGCGCGTATTTAGCTTTTATGCAGCCCATCACCATTGGCATAGACAAATATGTATATGAAAAATATGAGATATTAGCATCAACCTGTAATTCCCTTATTAGCTACATTCCTAGTTTATGGTCTTTTCATTATTAGTGGGTTGAAAAAACATTGCTCTTTTGCCACCACTGCAACAGATAATCAACAATGTCACAAATATTGTCCCCTTTACAAAATATGGGACACTCACATACGTTAGGCATGATGGCTGATAAGTGCAGTGCGGCTAGTGCGGTTAGTACTTGGGATTTTACAGTCTATGTGTAGTTTGTTTTCAGGGGTGAGTAATATGTAATTACATGTGTAATTACAAAGACAGTAGAATTGACCCAGTTTAATTGTGTTTAGTGCAGTGTATAAAGCATTGGATGAAAATCACTGTACACAAATGTGGTCCTACTGGTTATTTTTCTCCTTTCTTCCAACTTATCAAACTTTTGAAAAAATATATGTTGTGATGCATATTGTGTAATGGGGGAATATCCTGAAGCACTGTGATGTTATTATATTATATTTTGTGCATACTGCCCAGTGAATGGGTTCCATGTTTTTTAATTATAGTTGCTGTGTTTGTGTTAATACCAGTTAGAATCATTCATTATGAAAATGAAAGCGTCCTGATATATATTAAAATTCTACAACACGTCTAGAAAATGTTTACACTTTTCACAGTCAAACTGCTTGCCTTGCAGGTTTGTGACACGCTTCATTGAGCTGGATGGCCTGACGTGTCTGCTGAACTTCCTGAAGAGCATGGACTATGAGACTTCAGAGAGCCGCATTCACACCTCAATCATTGGCTGCATCAAAGCACTGATGAACAACTCTCAGGGCCGGGCACATGTGCTGGCCCACCCGCAGAGCATCAACACCATTTCCCAGAGCTTACGCCAGGACAACATCAAGACCAAGGTGGCTGTGCTGGAGATCCTGGGTGCTGTGTGCCTGGTGCCCGACGGCCATAAGAAAGTACTCCAGGCAATGGCCCACTACCAGAAATATGCAGCCGAAAGGACACGCTTCCAGGTACCATGCTTTTCGGAAAATCCCAAAAGTATTAGAAACAGTGCAGTTTTAATGCTGGGGTGCTTTAAAACCTTGAACAGATGCTTGGCAGTGCGCATGGTGGCCTTAGGTTCATGAGAGCATTGTATTCTAATGGTCAGTGCTTTTCGATGAGATTATTGATGCACAGATTAACACCTGAGTCAGAGATGGATGGACTAAATTAGGTGAATGCCCTAATTAGAAGCAATGTTTACAAACTTTTTTTAACATATGTTGTGTATGAGAGACATCAGCTTTAGAGAACCTGCATATAGACGTATGACAGTGTGCATGTTCATAATTTTGTACTTGGTCTTGCCCTCTGAATGTCAGCTAACTAGAATTTATTGATGTATAATACATAAAAGGGGTGATAAAAGTGGTGCTGATTATTGAGTATTGATTTAGTGAATTTTTTTAGTTTTGCAAAAGTTGACTTACAGAAACTGTCATGCAAAGCATCAGAAACTAAAGGCCACATTTTTTTTCCTTTATTTTCTTTTTTAGTGCTAGCATTTTGGCAGGTGGTATTATTGCCAGTGTTTGAAAATATACTTAGTCTGTGCCTCTGTAATTTCAACCGTGGGGCATGCTGTGAAGAATAACAATTACGCACACTTACAGAGGTCATGTTTTATGGACCTTAAATGTATGTAGAGTCGTATGTCTTCACTGTTTGTTTGTTCTTGTATTTTTGTCATGCTTGGCGACAACTAATGTGAGTCTTGAAACATTAGTGGTAAGCATGGCTTTCTTCCATGGACCCAGTGACTCTCTGGACAACTGTAGTCTACTTGCTTCATGCTTCATGAGAGTATTCTGTACATTCTTCATTTGGTTTTGACATTTTTTTCAACAACCCATTGTTTACACGCAATAAATAGAACGCTGCTGTCAGAACAAAACCTTGTATGTCCATTTTTGTTGTTTTCCAGTTTTTGACATCATTTGAAAATGTATGTTGCTCTTTATATTGTTTGTAAATTTAATGATGAAAGGATAAAAAGAAACAGCTCAAAATGACTTGGGAAAAAGTCTGGTTCCATTGACTTACATTACTAGTGAAGAAGGCTTTTTCCTTCTCCTGTAAAGTTACCATTTTGGAGATATGAGGTTTTTATTCTGACAACAGCAAGATATTTGTTTAACATAAGCAAGTAAATGTGACCATAAATAGAAGCTCCACTCTTCTTTAGTAAAGCATTGACACTATAGGTTTGTAGACACCCTTCTAATTAGTACATTCAGCTACTTTAAGATGCTCATTTTAGTGGCAGAAGTGTTCAGACAGCTTTTATAATCTCCATAGAAAAGCACTGAACAGTAGATTGGGATGCTGGGGGGGTGTAAAGCCCCCTAGCGTTGGGCTGTGGGCCTGCAGAACTTCATGATGAGTTAGAGTGGCACTTGTGATCCAAATCTAATCATTCAACATCAGTACCTGACCTCAGTAACGCTCTTATGGCTGAATGCAAACAAATCCTCACAGCAGTGGTCAAATATCTAGTGTTAAGCCTTCCTGTAGGAATAAGATGCTAACTCTATTTATTTGACTAACATGTCAACATGTCTAGCCATGAAAGCATATATCAGCAAGTTGCTTTGAAGGCTTCTGAGCCACAAAACTGACTTAAGCTGGTGAGAATAGATCCCATGTGTCTCTGATTGTGTCAACAATGCCTTGCTTATAGTGCTTAAACAGTACTGACTCTGTCTTTCAGACTCTTCTGAATGAGCTGGACAGGAGCACAGGTCGCTATAGAGATGAGGTCAACCTGAAGACTGCTATCATGTCCTTCATCAACGCTGTGCTAAACGCAGGAGCGGGAGAGGTTGGTTGATCACTGAAGGGTCATGCTAACTCTTCACCAGAATCGCAATAGATTTTTTACATTAACTATAAATATTATTACATTAAATGTCGGTGTTAAATGGTATTGTGTTACTTCCTTTGCTTTTGTGTACAGGACAACCTTGAGTTTCGCCTTCATCTAAGGTACGAATTCCTAATGTTGGGGATCCAGCCAGTCATCGACAAGCTCAGAGGTCATGAGAACGCAACTCTTGACAGGTGAGAGGCTTTTTTTTTATTTAAGATAAGGATAACTCATCACCAAGCCAATCAAAAACCATCCAATGCACCCATTTTATCTGTGTTCTT
This sequence comes from Pygocentrus nattereri, assembly GCF_015220715.1. Taxonomy (NCBI): domain Eukaryota; kingdom Metazoa; phylum Chordata; class Actinopteri; order Characiformes; family Serrasalmidae; genus Pygocentrus; species Pygocentrus nattereri. The sequence goes on along the minus strand of NC_051220.1, from coordinate 35,465,516 downwards.
TCAGACATTTGGACTTCTTTGAGATGGTGCGGAATGAGGATGACTGTGAACTGGCGAAACGCTTCGACATAGTAAGTCTCATTGGCTGTGTTTACACGCACAGAATTTTGCCATTCAAATTGAACACATTCTGATTATAAATTTGCATTTACAGCATTTAGCAGAAGCTCTTATCCAGAGCAACTTACAAGAAGTGCTGTGTATATCTAGAGAAAGTATCTTGGCTAGTTACCAACAGGTTAGAGTGAAAGACGGTCCTGAGCTCAGATACTGCTAGAAACACAGTCACTGTTGATACCCAGAAAATTAAATTAATTCTGAGGTGTTTATATGTACACTGTCCTTAACAGTCTGATGGAAAATCTCCATTTACATGCACACAAGTTATCCAATCCAAAATTACACGCATGCATAGAGAACCACTTGGTGTAGACGTTACCATGACAACGAGCATCACGTGAGTCATGCCAGAGTGAGATGAGCAGCAGTGAGCAGTGCTTTTTTTTTTTATAATTGCTTTAAAAAATATGAATCAGGAAAACATGCTTCACATGTACTTATTTAAGAAGGCAGAGAGGGGGATGTCGTGTTCTGAAACACGTAAGTTGGACGTCCATCCCACCACCGTCTTTTAAAGTTCAAGGCTCCTTTGCAGACCAGTTCCTGCTCCCACCATGGTGAACGTTATACATTTTTGCTAAGACATGAACGTACTTAAACTAAGTACTAAGGTGTTTACATGGTTATTGTTCTTCTATTTAACAGATTGAACGTGGTGGGGAAATCCTGTAAACAATCAGATTGTATTCCGAATGGCCTCGGTCAGACTAGCTTATTCCAATGGTGTTATACATGGACATATTCTATTCCGATTGAGCTATTATTTAGATTATTAACATTTATTATCAGTCAGATTTCTCGTGCTTACTGAGCGCAAGTTCTGGGCTGTTAAGGTTTTCTTTCCGTTCACTGAAATGATCTTACAGAAACAGAATGAGCCTTTTTTAAATGTAATTTTGAAACTCCTGACTTCATTTACGCCTTAATTGAGGAAATGAACGGGGATTTCCTTGCAGACGCACGTGGACACAAAGAGTGCCAGCCAGATGTTTGAGCTGATCAAGAAGAAGCTGAGCCACACAGATGCCTACCCTCACCTTCTGTCTATTCTCCAGCACTGCCTCCAGATGCCATGTGAGTGCTCCTCTGCTGCTTCACAGTCAGCCAATCAACCAGTATAATAACTGTATTTTCCACACAGGACGTACCAGGCGCGTTTTTGTAGGAGCTTGAGAAATAGAAATGAGCAACAGAAGTGACAGTTATTTTTTTCAGGACTTAACAGGATATTTGTAACTTTTTAATAATATTTTTCATGGCCTGAGATGCTGATATATGATCTCTCAACAGACTAAACCTCTTGCCTCTCGCAAATCTCACTGCTCAATTTGTGAACAAAATGATATGAATAATGCTGAACTGTCTTCATGTCAGTTTTGGCCTGGTGTGTAGATTTTTTTTAGGTAATTACATGAGAGAGCAATTGCTTATAGTAGTTGTGACTCTCCTTTAGATCTGAATTGTTTGGCATTGAGCCTCCTAGTGGCCATTCCACCAATATTTACTTAGATATTTTGATTAAAATAATCAAATGAAACGTTTCCCTATAACTCTGTCAGATTAACCAGGACACTGTTGTCTCTGTGTGTGAATGTTGAGTTGTTAGCGAGCAATGATGCCTGAAAACAATTCACATTTTTTTCACAAAGGGATAAAACGGACATGGCTGCAGCTTTCTTGATATCAAAAATCTGTGTACAATTTTGGCAGTAATAAAAATAATAAAAATAAATAAAATAATTAAGCCACTGAAAAATGATTTTTTAATCTGGTGTGCACCACATATTATCATGTGCTCAACAGATATTACCAGATAAGCACTAGATACTGTTTTGGTATTTTATACCTGGTAGTGTCTAGTGCTGATCTGAGCTAGATTTTATTCCCCCCACCTGAAGAAAAAAAAACTTTTAAAAGGTAATAAATAATTTGTGCTTTTGTAGCTCTGTGCTATTGGACTGTGCTGTATGGAACTATTACAATGTCCTTTATACTGTAGACAAACGTGGAGCAGGCGGCATTCAGCAGTGGCAGCTTCTAGACCGCATCCTTCAGCAGATTGTTCTTCAAGATGACAAAGGGGAAGACCCAGATGTTTCTCCCTTGGACAATTTCAATGTCAAGAACATTATTCGAATGTAAGTGGCTCCTCATTAAACAGTCCCAGCATTATTTCATTTAGTTAGTTTTTTTTTTTTTGCCTATAAGAAAACGTCAAACATATCTGTCACTTCAAGCTTGAAAGGACTAAAAGCGGAATGGGGGACCATGGGGGAGGCATGAGCTCACCTTTAGATCTGGTGTAGATCAAAGCACAGTCTGGCACTGCCTGCTGTTGTAGAGCTAGAATGGTTCAGGCTTGACTGAAGAGCAGAATAATGAGAGAAACATCGCACCACCTCCCCGGATGGCTGATTGGAAAAGAGTGGGCCGACGTTCTTAGATGTACACACACAATGCGGCTGTGAAAGTTGGGGGGGTGGGGGAGTTGTATCAGACCACATTTCTTACCACTTTTTTCACACAGAGCTGAGTGAACATTCCAGGGTCTGAGGTGATGGACTGGACATGGTGAAAGTATGATCAAAAGCTATGACTCCAATTGAATTAGCCCAGTGAATCGCACCCATTATGTAAGCTTTATTGAGAGCTGTGATGGTACTCTTGAAATTAATAATACTTTCTTATTAATCACAAACATGAAAAATAACCAGTCGCTGCTAAATAATGATACTCAACAAGCTAGCAATAAAAATCAGTGCAGTGAGAGATTCAGGGTTGTATTTTTGTCAAGATCGTACAACTCTTTGAACCTCTGTTGTAAAGGTTCTGTACCAATTAAAGTTTGTTTTTTTCTTTTTCCTAGAACTGTACACTTAGTGAAAACCCAGGAACTTTACATGACCTTTATGGCTTCTTGCTTCCTCCTGAGCTTTTGTTGTCCTGCTATTCCCTCTCTCTGTCTCTCTCTCTCCCCCTCTCTCTCACTTGCACCTATATATATATATATATATATATATAATTTTTAGTTTTTTAAAAATGTGTATATATATATATATACTCCAACTTTCTCTCTCTGTCTTACTCTCTTATGTCATTCTCTCTTTCTATCCCTATATTATTTATTTATTTATTTCTCTCTCTCTCTCTCTCTCTCTCTCTCTCTCTCTCTCTCTCTCTCTCTCTCTCTCTCTCTCTCTCTCTCCTCTACTGCAAACTCTCTTCACTCCATTAGCTTTTACAGTGTGATTATTTTCCTCATCTGTCCATCTTTCTATAATCCCCTCTTCACTTCGCTTTGCCTATTTCAGTCTTTCTATGTTTAGACCAAATAATCAGCAATCGCACACTTCCATTCTCCATCACCACCGAAAGCAAGCCAAGGCCCATGATTAATGTGTTTAGTCTCCAGTTTGAAGGCAAGGTTGGAAAGTGTTGCACGAGAACAGCTTGTGTGGTGTGAGCTCCTCTGCCAGCTCCTACTGAACTTTGTTTATCTAATTTTTACACTCTTGTGTAATTCTTTCCAGTAGCAAACAGCATCATCTGTATTTAGTAGCTAACGCAAGCCCATTCCTATTCACTGAAGTGGCATTACAGAGCTGAAATGGATCTTCTGCCTTCACTAATGGCCTTTTGGCCTGACATGTTTCTTCTAGCAGTAGGAATAAAGTGTCCTACCAAAATAGAGAATGTTATTCCTCGTGTTGGCTGGTAGCTGAAAGCCTTTTGTTTTACCTCAACAATATTGGCGTCAGCCGCAGACTTAATCTCTTCTTTGTTCAGGCTTTGTGGGGCAGAAATGTTTAAATAAGTGACAGTGCAGTAGTAAATCAGAAGTGTTGACATTTAAACTGTTTGCAAAAATGGAAAGAGACAACACTCTCCATTATACATCATGCTTCTCTGAGTTCATACTGATCATCTCTTATTTTCCTTTTTCATTCCATCTCTGTGGGTGCTGTCAGATGTTAATTGCAATTCTGTTGTCTCACTTTCTCTTTGTCCTCCTCAGCTATGGAAAGCAACGCTTGTCCAGGTCTTTGATTTTAGTCTTTTTCAGAAGGCTGTTCCCATAAACCTCCTAGTCTTCATCTGACCAGAGAACTAAAACCTTCTCTAAAGATACAGAGTCATTTAATGACCTCTTATGTCCGAGGTTGGCCCTTCATACCCAGCTTAACTGTGTCTATGATCCTGTGTTGCTGAGATAAAATGGAAATAACACAATTCATTTTCATACAAACCATTTAAAATGCTGCTTTAATGTCTCTGACCCCAAACTGATTATATATGTATTATTTACTATTTATATTTGTTTTACTTAATTAACAAACAAAAATAACACAACAGTTGAATTAGTTAATAAAAGCAGAGGTGAGTAAAGCAAAACAGCAGTAGAGCAGAGTTTTTCTTCTATATCCAACCATGTGAGCTTTTTCCATGCCGTGCTAATGGCTTTCCTCTCTGCCAACAGGCTTGTCAATGAGAACGAGGTGAAACAGTGGCGAGACCAGGCAGAGAAGTTTCGGAAAGGTAACTTCAGTACACGTATTTGAACAAGCACTGAGTGAGAGAGAGCAAGAGAGCACTTGAATGATGCTGGCTTTCCTGTCTACTCTTAGATCATGCAGAGCTCATGGCACGGCTCGAGAGGAAGGAGCGGGAGTGTGACACCAAAACACAAGAGAAAGAGGAAATGATGAAGACTCTAAACAAGATGAAGGATAAGCTGCAGAGGGAAGGAGTGGAGCTGCGCTCTGCCAGAGAGCAGGTTATAGACCTGTCCTCTCGGATCACCGACTTCTCCGTCAGTATTCCCTTCCCCTACAGTCTAACATCCCGGATTACTTGGGTTTAGTTGGATAACTGTTTTTAAGAATTAATGTCATGGCCAAAATGTTATATCATGATACTGTAATGTGATCTACAGTGTTTATTATGACATTTAACAGTTTACTACACACTAAAACCAAAATGGCAATGATTATATAACATAACATTTATATGTAATGTCATGTAACACATAAAAACTGTCCAAATTCAACAGTTATAGTACTTTTTTAAGGTACGGAATACAAAACTATATCACAATGGTTATCAATCCTGGTCCTGGAGCACCACTGCCCTGTTCCCCCTACACCCAACACATCCGATACCACTAACAATCTCATTAACAAGCCCTTCCTTATGTGAACTGAGTGTATTAGAGCAAGTAAAACACCCCAGCCTGGAAGGTGGTGGCATAGTGCAGAACCAAGGTTGAGAACCGCTGCAGTGTATGGGGTTTCTTGTTGCACTCTCAAAAATAAAGGTGCCGCAAAGGGTTCTTTTAAAGTGATTCCACAGAAAAAACACTGTTTGATCCAAAAAGAACCATTTTTATTAAGTCCCAACTTGCATCAGCACCTTCTGAGACTCATTTGAAAACCACTGATGTAAAGGTACTTAAACTTAAATAGTTTTTTATTATGCAAGTTCTTTAAATCTTTAAAATATTCCTCATATTTAATGTTTAAATATATATTTAATAGGTGGTTCCTCAAAGTTATTGAGCAAAGAACCCTTTCTGGCACCTTCATTTTTAAGAGTGTTTAGCCCTGGATATGCTAGTGCTCTGTTAAGTCATCCAAGCATTGGTGAAAACATGCAAGCAGTTAGCCTCTTCGTTCAGTGGTGCTTATGATGAAAAATGAATAAGAAAGGATGACGGGTATATCATGGATAAAAATAATGAGAGTAATAAGCATCACAATTTAATATCATATTGCTCATTGCAGACTACTTTAGACCAGGGCAGCAATGATAGTATCATGGTCTGAAGCCTTAGTTGTTTTTGTAAGCAAAAGGATTTTTTCTGTCACAGTCTTCCTAGATGCAGCTGTAATATTTCAAGAAGGTTTTTTTCTGATCTTTTTGTGTTTTGTCGTATATAAAGTTGGGTGTTGTTTGAAATTTGCCGATTTCTCTACCTTCTCGAAAAAGTCCAAAACCATTCCAAACTGATAATTTGAGTATTTTATTACAGAATGCTTAAAAACAAACGGAACAAAAACTTTTAATATTCTGATTGGAAGCTAAACTGAATTGAAAGAATGAATCGAAAAAAAGAAAATAAAAATAAAATGTTTTGCTCTAATAGAGTGGAACCATTTTTTCCTAAAAGATTCCTAAAAGAGTTGACAGATGATACCCAACTTCACCTGATAATTTATCTCTCTTGTCCTTCTTTAGAATGGAAGTGTTTCATTTCCTCCACCACCTCCTCCACCTGGAGGCCCAATGGCTCCTCCACCGCCACCCATGATGGGAGGCTTTCCTCCACCTCCTCCTCCACTGCCCTTTTCTAGCCCGCCCCCACCTCCACCACCACCTCCCCCTGGTGGCCCTCCTCCTCCTCCTGGAGCACCCCCCATCTTCACTGGAGCTCCACCTCCACCAGGGCCGGCCTCCTTCAGCAGCAGCAGCAGCACCAGCCTGCGTACCAAGAGCATCCCACAGCCATCACACCCACTCAAGTCCTTCAATTGGGCCAAACTGGGCGAGGTGAGCATGTCATGATATTGTAATGACTAAATAAACATAAAAGTCTTGTTTAAATGTCATGAATCAAGCGTAGAGCAAATACATGTGCAGGTTGGGCACTTTGAGAAAACATTGTGTAATGCTTTGGCTTTCTCTCCCAGGAAAAAGACAAATCTGTTTAACACTTTAATCGAAGGCTGCCTACATAAGGACTTCTTAGCACCTGCATAAGCAAGCCATAGCATATTTTAAAAGGGGTGACGTTTTATCTTGATCTGTCCTTTTTAGGTGAAACAAATACCCCACAAACTTTCAGTAGCATGTCAAAAACATAAGAGGGTTAGGATTAGGTTTTGGGTTGAAGTTAAGGTTAGAGTTGGGATCAGGGCCAGGGTGAGGGTTAGGTTTTGGGTAAGGTTGGTAAGGACAGGTTTTGCGTAATGACATATCAGTACATCTACCTCATGTCAGTAATGTATCAACAGAACATCTACAAGATATTTAATTCAATGTTTTCAGATGTTTCACTACTGCTACTATGTTGTTGATGTGTTGCTGATAATCTGTTGAGTTTATTAATCATCTACAAAGGACCACTCCACATAAAGCATTACCAAAAAAGAGTGTTTGAGTATGTACACAATTACATATTGGAGTTTAATTTGTAAAAATAAGTTATGTTGACGTAAGCGCCCCTACACTAAAGTGCTAGATGCTTGTTCCTTTTATAACAGTATTATGAAGTATGTTACTGAGTGTGTAAGTCAGAGGCCTAGCTAAAAACACCATATATCAGGTTTGTGAAAGATCTTGATGCCCTCAAACTGCTTCCCTGAAATGCTTGAGGACATATTTTAAAAAACTGATACAAAACATGACAATCTTAACTAAGCTTCTACCTTCATAACAGTCCAAAATAAATGTCCACCACTTTAGTTTAAGTGCTTTTTGATCAGTACAGTTTCAGGTAGCTTTCAAATTAAGCGTCATCGTTCATTTTCAGAGCCTGAGAAACAGTTTTCTGGAGTCTGTATGCATCTTGATCATCTTTCATGCTGCATCTTCCCTTATTTCCGCAGAACAAGATCACTGGTACCATTTGGCATGACATTGATGACCTGAGGGCCTTCAAAGTTCTCGACCTGAAGGAAATTGAGAAGATGTTCTCAGCTTATCAGAGGCAACAAGTATGGACAATTTGGCTGAATGCACGGTTCATCTCAGTTGTGTTAGAGCTGAATGTTCAAGTAAAAGACCCAAAGAGCAAAGTTCTCATATATTCTCACGTCATGCTTGAACTTAGTTGTGTTTGACAGTTGTTAAACGTGTATGAGAATGAGTTTGCAGAAGAAACAAAGCTCTTCCTCTTGTAGTCAGCAGTAGCTACAGCAGCTGTTCTTTGCTGAATGGCTCGTTGTGCTTCAGAGGCTGTAGAGCTTAAGCATGTGGTAGTATCTTTAGTGCTTTCATTGGGCTAACAGATGCTCTTTTAGGCCTCACAGTGCCAAGAACGGGTATCAAAAGCACAGCCAATGATGCAACCTGACTTAATACCATGACAATTATTCAATTTACAGTCAAATTTAATTATTCAATTGAAGTCAAATACATAAAATGTACTATATCAACCTATTTTGCTAGAAAATTTATGGATTGCTTATACAGTCAATCAGTACTTTGTGGCATCAATAAACTGGGCCTACGAGGATGTGTGGAGCATCCAGCCCTGCATGTAGTCTGATCTTCAGCCCAGCTCTGGCTGAGCTTTTTGCTGTTGTTCTGCTGCTTGAGAAAACTAATCTCTGCATGTTTTCCAATGTTTTTATTCTCTCTCTGCCGCTCTCTACATCTGCCTGCCCAGGAGCTGCTCACTAACCAATCCTTCAAGCAGGTGAGTCTTCAGTTTCTGTAGTTAGTGCCTTTTAGCTTTCTAGAAGCAATTTGCTTTTAGCCACACATTTCATGTTTTTGTGTAGTTTATGCATTTTGCATTTTAAGTTGGTTAAGCAGTGTTCATAAGTAACAAGTTTAAGGTTGAATTTTCCAGCCACTACAGTGTCTATAGAGGTAATTGTGACCATTTTGAATTTTGTACCACATTTATACCACATTTTATACCACAGACTTGAAGAATAACTGGAAAAACAAATCATTTTGTTATGATAGGACTACATCAATAAAACACATAAGCCACCATCTTCTTCAGCAACATACTCTCTCATAGTTGCCCCCTGACCTGTCCCATTCTATTGCAACTATTACATCTTGTTCTGAGTTGTACTTTATAAACTATTTGCCAGTTCTTTACACACATTTTGTGAGGTAAATGAGATGTGGCCACTTTGGCTTTTTAAGGTAGAAATACTCAGATAAGCCAAATAAGTTGCTGATTAACCGCTGCCAAAATAGCATTCGAGTTACTAGAATGGCAGAAAAAAAGATGAAGCACAGTCTAATTTTTATAGTCAATATGATGGCCAGTGATTTTATGAGGTGGACATACTCCGAACTGATTGGTTCTTAACAATGTCAGACTAAAATATGTACTAATTTAGTAAAAGTCCACTTTTTTGTTTCAAAATTCTTACCACTCAGAAATTCAAAATGACCATTTTCACCTTTGTAGTGTTAAAGTAGTGAATTTTGCCATCACATTGTACCTGAGCAGTTTAAAAAAAATAAGTCCGTGAACTGTGCAAACAAAGCTGTTCGTGATGTTTGTGCAATGTCTGGTTGATGTTGCCCTTTTATGCCATGTTTTAGACTTCAAGCTAAAGTGCTGTTATAATTGTAATAAGCACTCCACCCCCAAGCTCAGTATTTCCTAAAGCTTAGCCACCCAACACATCTGCAGGGCTGGTAGTGAGTGGTGTTTTGGCATGGCCTGAAAGTTGCATGTGTAGGAGTAGTCCCCTGCCCTCCTGCCAAACCAAAAACCTCGCCAGTCACTCCTGAGAAAGAGGGAGAACAGCACCACAGCCAGCTGTGGAAGAAGTGAGCCTTATTTGGACCCTGGTCCAGGGGCAGTTGCATCACTCCTGAACCTTCAGAGAACATACAGAGAACAGGAAAAGATTTTGACCCATAAATAGCGTACTGTACTTTAAACACGCGCCCCTCAACAGCCAAAGTTCTCTCACATGTCTGCTGAGCATCAGTCACGTGGTGCCTGCTCAACCGTCTGCTCTGAATCCCGCTGCTGCTTCCTGTCCTTTGAGTGGTTTATGGAAAGTTATGGATTTAACGTCCGTATTATGACTCACTGCATCTTCTCACAGTTTCCTTTGTTTATCTAATACTGCACCAATATATTCTCCTTCACTGGAATAATTTTCACGATTGTAAAACATGGTCTTGGGGTGAAATTTATTGTTGCCTTATCCCTTTAAAGGCAAGTACACGATCCCTGATGTAAGTTTTGGCACATTCATGAACTGGAAAGCCAGTTCACCCACACACTGTACAGCTAAGGCGCTCATGGAGAAAGGTTCGGGAATGGCCAGTCATTCGATCAGCAATAAATCTGTGCTATCTATGAACTTTTTCCTTACACAGTTTACCAATAAAATAAATCTTACAGAATCTTTGGCAAGGTGTTTTTTTTCCAAATTCCATCAAGTTTAGGCCATTAGTTCTCATGCAAGGTGCTTCTAAATACAGTCCACTTATCCTTCTGATGACAACGTCTCCTCCTCCTCCTTGTTCTTCTCTGCAGAAGGAGATGGGTTCCATGGACGACTTGTACCTGACTTCGCGGAAAGTAAAGGAGCTGTCAGTCATCGATGGGCGGCGGGCACAGAACTGCGTTATTTTGCTCTCCAAGTATGTACTTAGTGAGTCAGCTCATTGTTGACTCAGCACTTTCATTCACTGTGGAGACGCTGGAATTGTGCTTATATGGATGTGAACTACTCAGGATTAAAGGCGTCACCCTGAGGGACCAGGCTGTCAGCTTTGAATGAAAATGTTATTTACATTTTTTTGCTAGTCCTCAGTGTTTTAAGGTAGACTTAAACCCATTTACGCAGTAATGAAAGATGCATGTTGGTTCATTACCACGTTTAGGCCCACAGAGATTGCTGAATCAACGCATTTGCCCATCTGACAGTGTGTAACTTGCTTTGCATTGGCGGTGTAGCAGGTTTCAGAGCTGTGTATTTTTGTATTTTGAGTTAAAAGATACATTTAAAAAGAGAGCTAAAAATGAGTGTTAGAATTCTAAATATTGGTTTCTATAGAAACATATTATTATATTATTTTAGTAAAATATTTTGAATTGTAACCTTTGCCCTGTATATTGTCTTTGCAGTTGAAAATTACATAAACATGGGCTTGGCATGGATTACTCTCTTAAACAGATATTTAAAGGGGAATTCCACAGATATTTCTGATTGATTCAGAGTGGTTTGATGTGAAATGGTTAATTCTAGAAAAGCTTACCAACTCCTGTTTCGTTACAGTGGTGGTGATAGGAACCAGGGGTCGCAATGTCTACAGTTTCTAAAATGACCAGTGAATTTATATGTCTTTTGACTTTTTATATGTAAAGTTAATACAGTATTAAATAATAAACCAATATTAAAACTGAAACAGAAGGTTTTCATTATGGACCATGAAGGAGTTTAAAAAAAACAACAAAAGTAAGGCCAAAGTTTCTTCAAAACAATTGGTTCAGGCATCAGGCAGCATATCCATAACCATTTTGATACAATAACTTTGGCATTAAACTCTTCAGACGTCTGGTTCCTGTCACTACTGTGGACAACGCTGACTCCATAAGTTTGAATGACTGTTTACATCTCAATTTCTACATAATTAAATCATTTTGAGAAATCGGTGGAAGAGAAATCTCCTTCTATTATAAGCATCCAAATTCATTTTGTGTCTGTGTCAATACAGGAAAGATTTGTGTTGGTATACAGGACTTTGTGTTCGTTTCAGATCATCATCAGACTAAAAATGTTTTTTATAGTTCTTTTATGCTTTACCTCGTTGTGACCTTGAAGGGTTAGTTAAAATTCCACACATGGGCAGTCAGCTCTACAGATAAAACAGCCTGTTTTGTTTACATCTGTGCCAAATTTTGGAGAATGCATTAGAGCTAGAGAAAGCTCAGTCTGGCCCGGCAGGCCCAGGGGGCAGCTAACATCCTAATGAGGGCAGCACGAGATCGATGGAGCTTTGTAGAGCAGTCAGGCCCCTATTGATCACAGCTTACAGAGCAAAGCATTGATTAACCCCAACACAGTCACTGCTGTGTGTATGTGAGTAAGGTCACCAAGGTTCATTTCACATGTTTGGGTGTGTGATTACATGATGCTCAAGTGATGAAGCCCACGCTTAGTGTTCCAGCATGCTTTGCGCATCAGATGCACAAAAACACTGACCGATTCAAATGTGACCGTTCAGTTTTTTTTCTGTGTAATTAAGTAACTGGACGTAGGGATGGGCAATATGACAATATTTTATTGTGTCATAATAAAAAATGACACAATAAACCCCTCTATACTTTTTTTTTTCTAAGCATATTATGAATACAGTCCGTGCTTAAAGAGCACAGGTCTGACTACTTGTGTTTAATTGGATTTACTGCAGTGCAGGATGTGAAATTTTTAATAAAAATCATTTGTATTCATGGATTTTGAGTTTTATTTTTTTAAATGCCACTACTGGTGCAATCTGTCTGTTCCAGCCCATCACACCCAGAAAATGTAACCATCATGGTACCTGTCATGTATAGAGAAAGTGCCTTTAACTATCGCAATGTGGTATTTTTGCCGTATCGCCTAACCTTTGAGCTAGGAGTCCAGTTTTCTTTAGTCTCACTTTAGCCATGTACTCACTTAGTTATTAATTCCTATTTTGGGATTAATATAACTTTGTTCTGTTGGCTCAGCTGTTGGATTACTTTGGTGGTACTCACACTTCTCAATTTGGTGCTTTAGCATTTCATTATAGACCTAAAAAGCTACAATAACTCAATAATAACAAACTCTAGGTTCTGTGCTGATCAATGCTGGATCCATGATATTTAAGAAGGAAAATCAGGACTTTTTAGGATATTTTTTTTTTCTTCCTGCTCAGTTCAGGCTACTTGTACTTGTCAGCTATAACTCTTACTTGAATGTGGACCCAGCCCCTCTCATTATTTCTTATTATTTCTGCCCATGCAGGTTGAAAATGAGCAATGAGGAGATCAAGAGAGCCATTCTGGAAATGGATGAGAGAGAGGAGCTGGCTAAAGATATGTTAGAGCAGGTATTCTGAAGCTTACAGTGTTGACATCTCAGCTGCAGGACTGCTATGCTTGTGACTATTTGATGTGGTTAAGTATGTACTATATTTAAAGAAGAATTATTATTTATATCATCCCTTCAAGTGATACTTTGGTCCAAAACAGACATGCTTGTGTAGTTTCTTACACTATGTGTCATGCTGTAATTGATAATAATGGAAAAAATATCACTGCATACTCGAAAATGGTAGTAGCAGCCGTCTAGAAGCTACTACTTTGTTCATGGTTTTCTGCATTTACAGTATATTAAGTTTGTCCAAGTCTATTTGAGACTACTTAACAGCTGTAGTTTGAGGCAATTATGTGATGTTTTAGGCATGCACCTTGCAAAAAATGCTAAATGGTGGCTGTAAGCTTTCATTACTTGTTAGCTGCACTAGCCTTGAAGTGCAAAATTGAAGAAGCAGTGATACCAAACATGGCTGATTGGCTACGTTTGGATTCGGAAAAACTGGAAATTTTTTAACTTGCCCCCAAAAGGCCCAATATGTGGATCCTCACTCCTGTTATTATGTGACTCGCATATTAGCTTCTTAGCAGAATGCAAAGTATTCAGATTAAAATGGAATAATAAGTCTTCAGTTTAAGGGGGTAACTTATAGATTCCTGACATAGGGATTTGAATCTATAATACAATGTATGGATAATCTGTGCTTCTTTTTGTTGGCAGCTGCTTAAATTTGTGCCTGAGAAGAGCGACATTGACCTCCTGGAGGAGCACAAGCATGAGTTGGAGCGCATGGCCCGGGCTGACCGCTTCCTCTTTGAGATGAGCAGGTGAGGGCTGGTCATTTAGAAGATTGTTGCTTAGACCGTTATAAATGAACCCTGCAATGAGTGTGAGCTGAGGTAAAGCTTAGTTTGGGAGCAACACTGTACTGGTTTAATATGGAAGTACAGTATATCTTTGTCTAAGATAAGTGCTCTTTTCATGTGCAAATGAAAAACATCCCGTTTTCATGAACGAGAGTTCCCTCTCATTGTGGTCTCCTTGATTACTAATGGCATGTTTTTGTCTTTTATGAAATGAGCCTGTGGTCTCTTGAATTTCCACTACCTCCTCTCTAGTCTCACCGGCGCCCCAAACACTTTATTATTTTCCCTCTTTATCATTCAATATGCACTCCGCCTCCTCCTTAGGCGGAGGGGGGTCCCCTGCATCTTACACAAGATTCTCTAAGAACGTTTGAAGCTTGCTGTAGCTTATTAATGATAAAAGCTTTGGAATTTATGTGGAGGAGACCAGTGTTCTTTGAAATGACTCTCTCCCCTGGTGACTCTCCACAAATAAAGGTTCCTGAATGTTTGTTGGCTTGGATGGACAATTCTAGGAAAAAGCTTGAATTTGTGTACAGTAAGGGTGTCCAAACTTTTCACCTGGGGGGTCCAAACTGCATTGTTTGTGGTGGACTGAGAGCCTAAAAAACAAAACATGAAAAATAAAGAAGGCAGAAAAACTTTTTTACACTTCACATTAAACACTATACTACATTATACTATATTTTGTTTATAAAATACTAACAAACTACAACATTTTCTAAATGTTAAAAGGTAAATAAGTCTTCATGGGCCTACTTTGGCCCATGGACCACACTTTGGGCAGCTCTGGTATGTGCCTTTAATGATCTCCAAGGTTCTTTAAAGAGGTATCCATTGAAAGGTCTATTAGGAAATAAAAAGGGTTCTTCTCAGTTTTTTTAAGTGTAACTTTTTTTCTTTGCCTTTCTGTCTCTTTTAGGATTGACCACTACCAGCAAAGGCTCCAGTCTCTCTTCTTCAAAAAGAAGTTTGCAGAACGACTCGCAGAAACGAAGCCAAAGGTTGAGGGTAAGTTTTTGATTACTGTGTGTGGTATTGCACTGTAAACTCACAAGTCAAAGCCACTTCCAAGTAATACAGAACAGTTCATTCTCAAGAGAACTTAACAGGGATGCCCATAACTTCTGTCTGTCTGGGTCTGAAGGAAAGAAAGAGAGAGAGGGAGTGGGGTAGGAGTGGGGTACTACACAGTGTTAGTGTGTGTGTGTGTGTGTGTGTGTATGGCTGCTGTGCTTGAGTTTCTCTCCAGTTTAAATAAAGAATGGGGTTACCAGGGAGGCTGTTTTGGAAAGCTGGCAAATGTTGAGAGGGGAGTCACTCTCTTATAAACACTGCTCACTGCTTCAAAGAGTTAGAATACACTTCATGCAAAGGGTATTGTGTGTGCGATGCATGTGTGCTATGTGTGTTTGTCGTGTGTGAACAGAAGCTGCCCTGCTGTCTGGCTCAGGACCCCTCTGTAGACCTCATTAACACATTTGGCTCACCTGGAAGGCCACTACAGCAACTTAGCCACCCCTAACTCCCCCTAACTCCCCCTCACCCCCCTCCAAACAGAATCCTTTTGTTAACCCTTTAAGATGTTAACCCTTTTAAGACATTTTATCAACTGTTTTCTGTTAATAATGCAAAATCTATATGCTGTTGTGTTTATTTCATATGTATATGTATTTATATGTGGAAGGTATCTAAAGATTCTGAGTTTTTTTTTTTTTATTTTATACCATTTTGACCAAGAAAACACATGAATAGGAGTATAATTCATTCATACTTTATTATTACTCTGATTAAACAAGCCAGTTATAAGATCTTACCATTGTCACTTATACTTTAAGTGATACTTTATTAATCCCACAAACGGGGAAATTCCACCTCCACATTTAACCCATCCGTGAAGTGAAACACCACATACACACTAGTGAACAGACACACACACTAGGGGGCCGTGAGCACACTTGCCCGGAGGGGTGGGCAGCCCTATCCACGGCGCCCAGGGAGCAGTAGGTGTCTTGCTCAAGGACACCCCAGTCATGGACTGTCGGCACTGGGGATTGAACCGGCAACCTTCCAGTCACAGGGCCAGTTCCCTAACCTCCAGCCCACGACTGCCCCTAAAATTTGAATAGGCACACATGCTCACACTGAAAAACGTGGTGCATCCAATGAGAAAGGAAGCCTCGTACATCTTTTATACAGTGATGGAAAAACGTTGTAGCCCATGAAGCTCCAGTTCTACACGCTGAAATTGATTAGATGGTTTTCTTGTTGCCAGTGGGGAGGTACAGGTGGAATAACTTCTCTAGCCGCAGATTTAAATGTGTGTTTGTTTGTTTTTGGGTCTGGTACCAGGCGTGTCAGGCTCATGTGGTTAAATGGGTTTGAGTAGGGGTGTAATTTCTGACTTCACAATGACGAAATTATGATTCCTTAGGAAATGATTCAGTGAGTTTTGAAACCTCACATTTCACCAAGATTCAATTATATTTAATTATTTTGGTACGATATTTGGTATTTTGGTATATCTGCCCTGCAATGGATTGGCGACCTGTCCAGGGTGTATCCTGCCTTCCGCCCAGTGACCGCTGGGATAGGCTCCAGCACCCCCCCGCAAACCTGAGGAAGAAAGTGTGGAATTATTTTTAAAAATACATGGAATATCAAGTAAGACTGTGTAGGAATTATTTCCACAGTCAAATATGACAAATAAGAGACAGGCATCATAACAAAAGACAGCAACATAGTAACCATAAGAAAGCGAGATTAATGTCACGGTCATCACTCACAAAATGGAAAGAAAAGCATCCTTAACCACGTGAACACAGCAAACTCTGTACCAGACCCCAAAAAACTGCTCATTTAAATTACTGCCAGAGGAGTTACGCCATGTTTATGTCCCGATTTTATCAGATTTACTATGTGGAATCTGAGCATTGTGTGGGGCCAAGTTTTCTATCACTGTCTCAAAGATGCATTAGGCTTCTTTTATTGTCAGAAACACTGTGGGGTTTTTTTTCCAGAGCGAATGCATGAGCTCCGAGCGCAGTTCAGTACAGTAAGCACTTATTACTGATTTCTTTAATCTCACTAACGATAAAACATGACTGATGTGTGAATTATATTCCTATTTGTGTGTTTGCTTGTTCAAAATGGTAGTTTGTGAGACAAACTGAATGGGTCATGTTCTTTATGTATCAAAAAGTAACAACAGCATTCAGAAATTGTGTTAACTCTATTAGTATAGAGTCAATAAAAATTAATTTCTTATTCTCCATATATTTTGGTTTGTCCATCTGAATTTACATGACCAAATCATAAGGCAAATTATTCAGTAACTGCATGAAATAAATGTCATTTTTTTTAAAGCTCACCTTAAATGAGCAGAAAATGTGTTTTATGAGCACACATTTCTGTATGCTTACAATCTACTACTGAAAGCCAAAAATCTTAGATGCTCTTTGTATTATTTTATAAAAAAAAAAATATATATATATATATATATACTGCTCAAAAAAATAAAGGGAACACTCAAATAACACATCCTAGATCTGAATGAATGAAATATTCTCATTGAATACTTTGTTCTGTACAAAGTTGAATGTGCTGACAACAAAATCACACAAAAATCATCAATGGAAATCAAATTTAATAACCAATGGAGGCCTGGATTTGGAGTCACACACAAAATTAAAGTGGAAAAACAAACGACAGGCTGATCCAACTTTGATGTAATGTCCTTAAAACAAGTCAAAATGAGGCCCAGTATTGTGTGTGGCCTCCACGTGCCTGTATGACCTCCCTACAACACCCAGGCATACTCCTGATTAGGTGGCAGATCTCCTGAGGGATCTGCTCCCAGACCTGGACTACAGCATCTGCCAACTCCTGGACAGTCTGTGGTGCAACGTGGATGGTGGATGGAGCGAGACATGATGTCCCAGATGTGCTCAATCGGATTCAGGTCTGGGGAACGGGCGGGTCAGTCCATAGCTTCAATGCCTTCATCTTGCAGGAACTGCTGACACACTCCAGCCACATGAGGTCTAGCATTGTCCTGCATTAGGAGGAACCCAGGGCCAACCGCACCAGCATATGGTCTCACAAGGGGTTTGAGGATCTCATCTCGGTACCTAATGGCAGTCAGGCTACCTCTGGCGAGCACATGGAGGGCTGTGCGGCCCTCCAAAGAAATGCCACCCCACGCCATTACTGACCCACTGCAAAACCGGTCATGCTGAATGATGTTGCAGGCAGCAGATGGCTCTCCACGGTGTCTCCAGACTCTGTCACGTCTGTCACATGTGCTCAGTGTGAACCTGCTTTCATCTGTGAAGAGCACAGGGCGTCAGTGGTGAATTTGCCAATCCTGGTGTTCTCTGGCAAATGCCAAGCATCCTGCACGGTGTTGGGGTGTGAGCACAACCCCCATCTGTGGACGTCGGGCCCTCATACCATCCTCATGGAGTCGGTTTCTAACCGTTTGTGCAGACACATGCACATTTGTGGCCTGCTGGAGGTCATTTTGCAGGGCTCTGGCAGTGCTCCTCCTGTTCCTCCTTGCACAAAGGCAGAGGTAGCGGTCCTGCTGCTGGGTTGTTGCCCTCCTACGGCCTCCTCCACGTCTCCTGGTGTACTGGCCTGTCTCCTGTTAGTGCCTCCAGCCTCTGGACACTACGCTGACAGACACAGCAAACCTTGCCACAGCTCGCATTGATGTGCCATCCTGGATGAGCTGCACTACCTGAGCCACTTGTGTGGGTTGTAGAGTCCGTCTCCTGCTACCACGAGTGTGAAAGCACCACCAACATTCAAAAGTGACCAAAACATCAGCCAGAAAGCAGAAAGGTACTGAGAAGTGGTCTGTGGTCCCCACCTGCAGAACCACTCCTTTATTGAGTGTGTCTTGCTAATTGCCAATAATTTCCACCTGTTGTCTGTTCCATTTGCACAACAGCTGTGAAATTGATTGTCAATCAGTGTTGCTTCCTAAGTGGACAGTTTGATTTCACAGAAGTTTGATTTACTTGGAGTTATATTGTGTTGTTTAAGTTTTCCCTTTATTTTTTTGAGCTGTGTGTGTGTGTATATATATATATATTTTATTTTTAGAGTTTAGCACTGAAGCTATGCCATCTGTTTATAGTTTATACCTTGTATTTGTGGAAAAATGGGTCGACTTTCAGTAGAGCAAAAAATGTGAGTTCAGCTTCTTCTATTCTAAGGGTTTAAAATTACATCACCATCTATTTGACTGGAAAGAAGACAGTTACAGCCTCATAGGACACCCACTTTTTGAAAATGGCTTATGAAATATGAAAACTATGAAGAATATGACAAAGTATGTTTTGGAACCACCGATGGTCTCAAGGAGTTGGAATTTAACTTGGACATTTTTGCATTAGCCTTATAGGGTTAACTTTGAAAGAAAGTTAATATATCAAGATTATTCTACTCTTTCTGTTTGTCTATTTATATTAAATATTCACACATTGCAAAAGGCAGCACACATTTTTAAAAATCTTGAAACAATGGATATACAAGGACAGCAACACATGAAAACAGCCTAAGAATCCTCTATTGGCCAAAAATAAGTGCATACTTTATTGAACATTATTACAATCTACAATAACATTTCAAAAGCAGTGCAGTTGAATTCACCACTTTCATGAGGCTCTCTCAGGACAAATCGTTTCATGAGAAAATGAAGATAAATTGGCTGAGGTACAAAAGCAGTGCAGGGTTAAAAAGGTCATGCAGCTCATGCAATAAAGAAACATCTGTTGCTAACAAGCTACATTACTAGCCCCACCTGTTTGTCCTGTTTTATCTTAGCTGGACGTCTGGGTGGAATCCCGCACACGGGTGCGTCAGTTAACATTGAGAATGAGAACGGTCCCACACTTTCCCTGCCATGCCCTGTCTGAGAGCATAAATCAAAGAAGAGGCCACCCAGGACCACGCAGCGGAGGACTAGAGCCTAAATTGGCTTTATAGACTATGGAGAATGTCTTTAACTAGCATCAGCGAGGAACAACAAATGCTGGCCAGGATTTCTCTGACCATGCCTTTGCTTGTTCACTTGTGTCAACATGGAGGCATTTTGAGTGTTTTAGCATGAGTTGGAGGCTGAGGCTAACTTTAGCGAAGCTCCTCTGGGAGCGTGCTGTTGTATGGGAGTGGGTGAAGAGAAAATAGGGGCCAGGCGTCAGAAGTGCGCAATGCTGCCTACGCCAGTAACGTGAGATCATGATGGGAATCCCAGTGTAGGGAGAGCAGATGAGGGTTGAAACCAGTTCATGAAACCCTTAGACGCACACGGATAGAGGAATTTATAAAACCAGCATGGAGTTCAGAGTGCATTTTGAGGTTAAGTACCAGTTCTGTCCCGTAGCCAGGGGCTTTTTGGGAAATTTGGTGGTTTTGATTTTTATTTTTTTTGTTTTTTTTCCCCTCCATGTTTTCCTGAAAAATTGATTTGTGGAATAGAGAGAAAGACGGATGAAAACTTGTCTTGTTGAACCCTGTGTAGTTCTGTGGCATTGATCTCATTGATCAAAACGTGCGTTTTGAACGGTTTAGGGTAAAGACAGGATGATGGACGATTTGGTTTCGAGGGAAGTTGAAGGCATAGTGCACGGCTGACGTCATTACCGTTGGTGTGGAAGATCTTTCAACCTTTTAACCAACAAAATATTGCACTTGGTTTAACATACAGAATTCTATGAAGCAGCAGTGCATAAAATAATGTGCCTACAAGGAGTTCATATGGAGCTATTGTTCTAGGTATTATTGTATGTAGTGTTCCCTTTTCCTACTTGTCACTACTTCTCAGAAAAGAAAACAGGAATACTTATACCATGCTTTCTGTATTCTGTATACACTGTGAGTCATCAGTTCCTTGATCTTCTTCCCTCTGCTCTTTCCTCAGCCATTCTCCACGCGTCTCGTGAGGTGATAAGGAGTAAGCACCTGACTCAGATTCTGGAGGTGGTTCTGGCCTTTGGGAACTTCTTGAATAAAGGACAGAGGGGGAATGCTTATGGTTTTAAGGTGTCCAGTCTGAACAAGATCGCAGACACCAAATCAAGCATAGACAGGTCAGTGCTACAAAAGCTACAGTACATCCCTTATTTATTTAGTTTCCAGTCAAAACAGCAAAACAACATTAAGCACAAGGTATTCATTTCTTAGGAGATGCACTGTATGGACAAAAGTATTGGGACACACATGTTGATCATTGAATGGAGGTGTTTTATTCAATCCTTTCACCACAGGTGTATAACATCAAGCACCTAGTCGTGCAGTCGACCTTTACAAACATTTGTAAAAGGATAGATTGTTCTAAAGAGCTCAGTGAGTTTCAGTGTGGTACTGTAATAGGATGCCACCATTGCGTCAAGTCAGTTTGCAAAATTTCTTCCCTCCTGGATATTCCACAGTACATAAGTCACCAACACTCTGCTGACTCAATAACCACAGTTCCCTGGGAGCTTCATGAAATGGGTTTCCAAACCTGAGCAGCTGCACACACGCTTTACATCACCAAACACAATGCCAAGCATGTGAAAGAGTTGTGTAAAGCTCATCGCCACTGGACTCTGGAGCAGTAAAAATGTATTCTGTGGAGTGACTAATCATGCTTCTCTATCTGTCAGTCTGATGGACAAGTCTGGGTTTGGCCAATGCCAGGAGAAAGTTGTCTGCCAGACTGCATTGTGCCAAATGTAGTTTGGTGGAGGAGGGATAATGATATGGGGTTGTTCAGGTGCTGACCTAGGCCCCTTAGTTCCAGTGAAGGTAAATCTTAATACTTCAGCAGACCAAGACAGTTTGTTCCAGCATGACTGAGCCTCAGTGTACAAAGCAAGGTCCATAAAGACATGGCTGGGTGAGTTTGGATTAGAAGAACTTAACTGGCCCACACAGAGCCCTGACGTCAACCTCACTGAACACCATTAGTATGAACTAGAACAGAGATTGGGAGCCAGGCCCTCTCATCTAACATCAGTGACCTCTCCAATGCTCTTCTGGGTGAATGGGAAAAAATTCCCACAGACACTCTCCAAAATATTGTATAAAGCTTCCCAGAACAGTGGAAGCTGTTGCAGCTGCAAAGGGGGGACCAAACCCATATTAATGCCATTGGATGTAGAATGGGAAGCTCCTGTGTCCCAATACTTTTGTCCATATAGTGTACTTCTGATGATTAGATGGTCTTCTTGCATAAAGAGGGAGAATGGCAAAGGAAAAGAAGTTTAGTAGTAATCGTTATAAAGAAAATCAGACTCTCAACAACCGTGCAAGACCTGGTAGACCACCAAACTGTCCCCATCAGATAAGTAGTGATTAAAGCTTTCATATTAGAGAGATGGATGTACTTAACACTACAAAATTCATATTATATTGCGTCATTAAATAGTATTGAATAGTTTAAGCCTCTTTGTAGTTTTTGTTAAATATGTCTTTTCTGTTTTTTTCTTACACTAAAAAATAAACTTGAACTTAATGGCTATTTTGACTGCAAAAGTTCAATAAGTGAAGGGTGGTCTCTCAATCTTGCACCAAGCTCTTTACTCATTGACAGCTGAGCAGTCTTACTGTGGGACTTTGTACCTGAATGGCGCCGTCATGAACCCTTTCAACTCTGGGCTTATTATTCAGTTATTGAACTCGAAAGATGTTTTATTATTCAGTAACTTAAAAATAATATGCAAGTTATGTAGTTAAGAGAAAAGTTGAACAGAGTTAAAAGGGTTGAAATATTTAAAGCACCATGAAATTCAGTAACCATTCTTGAATATATTGATTTGTAAAAACGTATTCATTCAGTACTCTGGATGAAACTTTAGTGCTCTGAACTAAGGAAGAGAGAAACCCACCTGCTGTATCCTAATCTCCTACAGGAACATCACCATGTTGCACTACCTGATCATGATCTTTGAGAAGAACTATCCCGAAACCCTCAACGTCCAGCAGGATCTGCTTACCGTACCAGAGGCAGCCAAAGTCAAGTGAGTGGCACGATCAACCTGAGTAGCTCAGAGTTAGCAGACATTAAATGACATGTTAAATATGAAGGTGCATATTTTCATTACCAGCACAAACCATCAGAAAAATGTGATTTTATGTGTTTACAGCTGTTCAACGCTACATTCACTAGTCATGTACTGACATGCGTTTTTGAGTTATTCTTAATTAGCTAATTGTCACTACTGAAACATTTGGTAATGTTTTGGTAGGTTTGTGTTTTTTTTTTTGGTATAACACAATGAAATGTTTAGTCAGTAAATGTAATTAAGGTTTAGGGTTTTAAGGTATTTAAGGTATAAATAGACGATTATTGCAATTTTGCAACAGCAGGTCTCTGAGGGTTAACGTACTGTGGGGCATATGTGCTTGTGATGATCAAACTTTGTCACCATCTGTTCTTCCTCTGTGCTCAGTCTGGCTGAACTGGAGAAGGAAGTGTACAGCATAAAGAGTGGACTGAAAGCTCTGGAGGCAGTGAGTATTGTTTTGAACTATTGAATGAACTATTGTTCATTCCTCTGGTCAGTTCAAAGCAGTGTAATAAACGAGAGTGGCACTTTATTGGCATTTAACTGTGGCAAAAACACATGGATCTCCTTCATGTATTCAACTAAAACTACCAATTAAAACCACCTCAAACTGGAGAAAAAGTGGAAGTGAAACGCATGACATGAATTCTTGTGCACGTCTGAGCGATTGTCTCTGGTCACTCTAACGAGTATTCCAGTGTATGGTATAAATTACGCCTTGGGTCCAAGTTAATATGAGCTACGAATTGGCTGACAGGGGGAAGCATTTAGTGGTGAAACTATTTAGCTGTGAATTCAGACAAGTCACGTTCAGGCCATACGGTGTCTTCTTCTCATTTTTACATAATGGAAAAGGAGTCTGTTCCATGATTTGAATGAGCTCAAATCATCCTCTCACCACTCTCCCGCACTTCACACAGCCACTGTCAGAAGCTGACCACCAAAACGAGAGCATGACGATTATGTGTGATGTACACCAATGGACGTATTCATTAAGTAATTAAGACAGAGGCATCTAGAGGACGGGGCCAAGCAAAGGCATGCCTCAGAGCTGAGTGTGCGCATTAATCTCGTTGTCTGCGCGCCATGGAAAACAGTGGCGTGTGGACAGTTTAATAGCAACACATGAAGGCACAAGATGTCAGAGACACACATGGACTGTATTTAGAGTTGATGAGGAGGAAATGGTAGGAAACTGAAAGAGAACGATGACAAGGAGTGGGCAGTATGACAAAAGTATATCACGATACATAAAGACGTTTTCACAATGCAGATCAGAATATACTTGAGTTGGAACAGACACAGTGCACCATCCATACCGCATTTTTAAAAAATGCTTCAAGAACTTATGAGTGCAGTGATTTATTTTTTTCTCCATGTAGTTTCAGCTTCACAACTTCCAGCTTATTTCACTAATACTCTCTAGCAGCAATGATGCACAGGGTCTTAGCACTGCGTAAGCAATACAACAGATGAAAGAAGCGGTAATTTATTATTGCAGCTCCACAGTGCTGCTGCATTGATGACTACATTTAGATTTATGCATTTAGCTGACACTCTTATCCACGGTGACTTCCTGCTTAATCATGATACAGAGGTGTGTAAACATAGCACTAGGCATCTCATCAAAGGACTCTTACTAGTATAGTGTGATGTGCTTGCCTGACCCTTAGTTCTCTGACATTAGAGGAAAATTCCACAAAGTTTTTAATAATTTCTATATAATTCAGTGTTTGAGGTGTAAACAGTCCTTCAGAGTGATTTCATGGGTAATGGTGCATTGTTTCAATGGTGGGATTTGAACCAGGGGTTGTGATGGTTGTGATAAAACCTTCTCAAAACTATTATGAAACAATGTCTCAGGCCTCAGATGCACATATTCATAAGCATTTCATGTACTAGCTTCCTGTGATGTAGCTTTTTGAGACATTTCACTCCTTAGTTTCTCTGAATGACTTTATTTTGTGGTCATGTAGAAATCTTGAAAATTACTAGAATTTAACGTCATTTATCCTATTTAACCAATTTAACACCTACAATACTTGAAGCTAGTTAGTGCTCAGAAAAGCTTTTTGTGATGTAATTAATTGTGATAAAGATGTCAAAGCATCGTTTCACCTATTTTAAAGACCTGTAATGTTTTTAATGTTACCATGTCTGCCATGAATCTGCAGGAGCTGCAGTACCAGCAGAGCCGGGTACGGGACAGAGGGGATAAGTTTGTGCCCGTGGTCAGCGACTTCATTACAGTGGCCAGTTTTAGCTTCTCCGAGCTGGAAGATCAGCTGAACGAGGCTAAGGAAAAGGTAAGGATCCTTGTCCATTCAATCAATCATCATTACCGCACCCCTCAGGTTTTAACTCCACTGATCTAATGCTTTAGGTCTATTTTCACCAATTTGCGTGGGCCTGCTGAAGTTCCGCAGCCTAATCTAATAAATGTGTCTGCGTATTCATCAAAGAAAACCACCTACTCTCCCCATCTCTGCTCCATGGAACTCATTTACTGAGCTTTCATCTAAGCCAGATGCAATTGCACAGAGGAATTCACAAGAAGAGAGCAAGACAGGGCTTGGTTATTTTTCCCTTGTCCCTAATAACGAAAGTGTTTTTCTCTCTGTGCGCTTGCTTTGAGAGTTGTTGTGGAGATGTGAGGTGTTTTCCAGCCGAGTTGTCTTCGACTGGCTGTCAGTAGAGCTAGGGTGTGTTGTGCCAGGGGGGGTTGTGTGTGAGATGGCCCCAGGGATTGGGCTCAGTGGGCTTCCATTGCTCTTCACACACAAGAGCGTGCTGCCCTGCCAAGCCTGTGCATAGGCCAGGGCCTAACATCTTGGAACCATGGAGGGAGAGAGTCAGGGAGGAAAAAGGGAGCGAGAGAGAAAAGAAAAGCCTTTATGTACCCCTGCCGACTCGGTGTGATGACTTAAACGTCCCAGGGGAACCCAGGGGCTGGCCCTGACTTCTTCTGAGCTTCTTTTTCTGTTTGTAAAGAGAGCTTTCTCTTTTGAAATTTGGCTGAGTCTCAGTGCCCTTGCTCCCCATCTCTTAAGAATTTAAAAGAAAAGTATTCTTAAGCCCCCCTGGGAGTGACCAGACCCACAGAATTGTCTTTTGTGTAGTGCTTGTGTAGTTTCTGTCCATCCTTCCACTGTGAGGAGACAACTCGGTGCTGTGGGTCTGAAAGGCTGTGAAGCTGTCAAGAAGTCCTGACAGAAAAAAAGGAAATAGACAGTATAGAATTTGGAACAAATGAAACAAAAGCTGCTTTTTTTTGGTGTTTTTAGGACTGACTATCCTAGAGTCTAGAACATTACTGAACATGTTTAGGATTACTAGGTTTGTGAGAAGCAGAAAATGCAACCAACTTCTAAGACTGAACTTTTGAGGTGTGGATAAATATCCATGCAGATTTCTTTGCTAAACTGAAAGGAAGTCTCCTAAAAAGGGTGTGAGGTGTAATAAAACAATGTTGTCACTGAAAACTGCACTATTGGATATTATATTTCATTGTTCAGGCTTTGTACGTTTGTGTTTCTATGCATGTGTTTTTGTGACTTCCTACTCCTTGTGATGGTGGAACGTGTGATTGAGGATGAGTGACCACATACTGCCCAGAAAGCTTAGAGCTGAGTCTCAAACCACACAGCCTGCACTGTGCTCCCACCCATCACTAGCCTAATTATTTATTTAAGGAGTGCCATAAAAAATGAAGAGTGTTTGGAGAAACGTCACGGGAAAAGCCTGACCCTGAAACGTTTTGCTGCGGGGAAACAAAAGCACTGCTGTACTCCTGCAGCCCAGCCGCCTCCTCGCAGCCTTCCTGGGGCCACGCTCTCACTGCTCTTGGTGCTAACATGAGGTAACCCCAAAATAACATAAATATTGGGCTCAGTGAGACACAGGGCAGTATATAAAAAAGCTGAGAGGCACCAAAGGCTGTCGAATACATTGACACAGGTGTGCTGGGTATCTTTGGAGAGCTGAAGAAACCATAGATCATAGACAATCATCACTCTTTAAGCTTATATAGTGCATAAAGTAATCAATATATAAACACTTGCAGGCCATCCAGCACCACTGATGTCCCAGTTGCATACACTAGGCTTGGAGTATACAAAGTATAGTATGTTTAAAGTAAGTAGTGCTTTGAATTAACATGACTCAGATGTGTTGGTTGCACATGGATAAGTGCATTTGGAATCACTGTTTTCAGTCATATAAAACAAATATAATTGCAGTATGATGCAGTCATTTAGAAAATTTCAAGCAATTTTGTGGGAGCTGTAAAAAAATGTTGCATTTTTAGTGCTAAACACAGCTGTGGATGATTCTACAGTAACTGGGGAAACAGAGTAAGATGAAGAATGAACTTGGAATGAATGAAAATATCCAGAATGTCTCATTCAAAAAGGTCAGCTATGACATGAAATTACTAGAAATAGGTAATAGGACTTTATTACGTATTAACATTTGCTATTTTTACCATGTTGTAACTTGTCATTATTGACAAAATACTCTAAATTGTAATAGATTTAAATTTTGGTGTCAACATTTTGAAGTATTTTAATCTGCACTGCATAAATTATTAATGATAATTAACAATTATTAATGATGTGTTTCCCAACATTTGAACAGTATAGTACATCAACACAGGTGCTGTGTTTTTTACTTACTTTGATAATAACTATCGCTCTTTACAGGAGAAGGAAAAACATGCTTTTATTTTTAATGCAAGTCAATGGAACCAGATATTTTTTCAAGTCATTTTTCAAGTTTCATTTGGTCCATTCTTCATGAAATTTGAACAAATATTTTCAGATTATAACAAAAACTGGAAAACGACAAAAACGGAGATACGAGGTTTTCTTCCGACAACAGCGATATATATTCATGTAGCAAATTTAATTCATCTCAAGTCAAAATTTAGTTATATAGCACTTTTTACAACAGGAGTTGTCGCAAAGCAGCTTTACAGAAAAACCCAGGTCTAAGCCTCCATGAGCATCATCAACGGCGACAGTGGCAAGGAAAAACACTAAGAGTAAAAGAAAGAAACCTTGAGAGCAACTAAGACTAAGAAACTAAGAAGGGGAACCCATCCACCTCTGGTCGACATCAGATAGCAAGTGTTAAAATACAGAAAAGGGGGAAAGTTGGTTAAGCTACTGCTTGACCCAGTAGTCAAAAAAATCCAACATGTGCTCAGAATGGGTTGATTTTTTTTTTTGATTGATTGATGATTGCAATATTATTTCATGATTTCACATCAACACAGGCAGTGCAGTTAAGAAACACTTCCTGCAAATAAGAAATTAAAACACTGGTTCCTAATGCATCGCCACTTCATAGAGTTTAGAGACAGCAGAACTGGCCAAACTCCCAGCGGGAGGGGAGCCAGCAGGAGCCAGGATAAATGCTACGTAGAGCACTTCAGAGCAAATCTGTTGTGGATTCGGGATGCTCTTGGCAGTCAAAGCCGTCTGACCTTAAAATGGATTTACACTTTTAGAGCAGGAATCATATCTAAACGGAGGGCTTTACTTCAGGATTTAACACTACAGCATGCCAAACCACTCCTAAAGAGCAAAGGCTGAGCTGAATGAGTGCAGTCCTTACCCTCTTTTACAGAATGTATTTATACATAAAAATTAATGTCGAGATACTGCGAAACTGTCAAACTTGGTATTGAACATTTTCAGCACTGATTTTCAGAATCAAGTGAGCCCGAAGCAAAAATAAAGGAGAAATCTCTGCCGAGATTCAGCGTGAAATCAGCAAATTTAGCGTGAATTGTTTACTGTTCTCCAGAACATTGTCACATGGCACAACACTGGGCTGACTTGTTCTTGCCCTCCCTCCCTCTCTCTCTCTCTCTCTCTCTCTCTCTCTCTCTCACTCTAGCTTGCTCTTTCCTCTTTCTCCTCTCTCCCCTTCTTTCTCTCGCTCTCTCTCTCTCTCTCTCTCTCTCTCTCTCTCTCTCTCTGTCTCTCTCTCACTCTAGCTTGCTCTTTCCTCTTTCTCCTCTCTCCCCTTCTCTCTCTCTCTCTCTCTCTCTCTCTTTGTCTCTGTCTCTCGATGGTCTCCCCTCCATTCTCTCCCTTTGTCTCTCTTTCTCTCTCTTGCTCTTCCTCACTCTTTCTCTGGCTTTAGCTTACTCTTTCTCTCTCTCTCTCTTTCTCTCTCTCTCTCTCTCTCTCTCTCTCTCTCTCTCTCTCTCTCTCTCTCTCTCTCTCTCTCTCTCTTCTCTCTTGCTTTCTCTCTTTTTCCCAGTGGTGGACAAAGTACGCAAATCAGTTACTTGAGTTAGAGATACCCAAGGTGAAATATTACTCCAGTAAAAGTATCTAAAAGACTCTAATGTCCTGTTATCATTTTTATAATAAGATTCTTGCTTCATTTTAGGTGAAAATACTCCAATTTCACTCTTGGTAAACCAGTCTTTTAATAGAATTAAAGTTTCAGTTTATTTGAAACTTAGTTACAAGTTTAAGTTTAATAAAAACTGGCTTTAACCTCAGGATCACAAATGAGTTTCCTTTACTATATTGATCTGTAGGTCTCTGTTCATAAACATAAACTAGTCAAAACAAATTTGCATATGGGTACATATTTCTATATTGTGGTCTATTTACACAAAGTTAGGTTAGAACATTATTTATGTTCAATAGAGACTCCCAAAGTTTTACACTGCTGCACTGATGTTGAACCGTGTACTTGCACTGAGTCAGTATGTCCAACAGCTCAAAACAAGCTTGAAACAAAGTGACCGCTGTGCTCTGACTGGTGTTCTTGCTTCGTGCTGCTTTCATTTTGACATTGCATTTTTTTTATACATGCAAAAGACAAAAGGAATGACAGATTTCTTAGTGTAGTGTACTAAAAAGTAAGATGTTTTACTTTGAAATGTAGTGGACTGAAAGAAAAAAGTTACCCAAAAACTGAAAAACTTACAGATATAGGAAAAAACTACTTAAGTATGAATTACATTTACTTCATTACTGTCCACCACTGGTCTTTCCTTTCTACTCTTTCTCACATCTATCTGCGGGGGGCATAGCCAAGCTCCTGTGAAGCACGGCCACCCCGGTTAAATAAAGTAAGACTATGTCTATTATCATCAATGAAGCAGTCACCACAGAAAAGTTTTGCTACTGTGCATAAATGGTTTTACAGTAAATATCTGCCATGAGGGCTGGTTACAAATCTGCACTCCGTTATCAGCGCATCTCACAGGAAAGTGAATGCTGCTTAAAATAATGTATAATAATATAATGTATAATAATAATATATTATAATAATATATTCTTGCACATAAATAAATCTATACAGTGTTCAGCGCAGAGTGAAATAGTAGAGGGATTAAAAAGGGATAAAATTACTTTGTTTTTCCAAAGTGAAACTGTATTGGAAAATGATTTTATTAATCTTCATAGAATAATAACCACACTAATAAATGGCCCAGTACACTTCAGCAGTGCTGCTCTGTGAGCCACATTAGTCTGTACTGTGGTATGATGAGGTATTATGAGGTAATCAAAACTGAGCAACTACAAGCATTTACTATTGTATAGTAATGTCTGTGGTTTATCATGTTAGCTTGATACCTTTCACAGCTGATAATGATACTAGATTTCATCAAAGGGGACTCCAGAGCCGAGTATACGTCCTTGCTAATGCTTCTTACTCTGACAAATATTCTCTGATAATGTTCCCACACACTTTTTCCCCCCAGGCATTTAGCAAGAAATTGCAAAGTGTCCTATGAAATTGCTGGGTTTTACCTGACCACCCCTTTGAATAGATTCCATGTTTGTCTGTCTGTTTCTCTGCTGTTTCTCTCTCTCCCTTCTGGCAGCGGTCAGTGGGCATGTGGTATTGATAAGACAGGACATATGGTAGTCAAATCAGGCATTACCTTCCATCACGCACCCAGGAGAAACAGGAATTTTTTTTGTTGGTAGTGTACATGTTGTTGATGAATGTGGCTATGATTGATACAGCCCACTCAGTACACAGATAAGCAGGCAGAGGGGCACCAGTAGGACAGCTGGCAGGAGGCAATGGCCTGGCTGCAGCAGCCGTGTTGTTGGTTACTGCACGCACACAGTGCTGCCTTATCAGACTCACTATCCTGCCTCTGGGCTTCATGGGTGTTCAGTGACGTCCAGGTGGATGAGCATGTTTATGAATGGTGTTCATATTGTCAGTGTTGTTTAAATGCTTTCTTATGTAAACACCAGTCAAAGTAAAATAGGAACAAACAAGGCGTTTGGTACAACTGAATCTGTGGGTGGGGGGAGGGGGGGTACTCCAGCTTTGTCCGGCTGCTAACTAACTCGCCGGCACCGATGCTAGATGCGGTCCTCCACACGTTCTTTTGTTTTCATTTGGAGAGATGAGTAACAATTTCCACCAGTCTCTTCAAAAAATTGGGCAAGTTTTTCAGAGGTATGCCAGCCATAGTTACAGTTGCTTGCCTCTGAAGGACCAACTTTATCAACCAATTTGCTAGTGCCACCCTGAAGCAGACCAGCGCTGCATCTCTAGTTAGTTAAGAATACTGAAGGAAGATTCTCACTGATGGGAGGTGAAGCAGCTGAACAGTGACCTTTCTGGGCATCTGTTTTTCCTTAATGGACAACATAACATTTTGACATTTCTACCTGTGCTACAGTGCTTCTTACTTCATTGAGATGTTCCCCTGCTCTGTTCTTCTCCTCAGTTTGTGAAGTCTCTGAAGCACTTCGGAGAGGAGCAGGGACGCATGCAGCCAGATGAATTCTTTGGGATTTTTGACACCTTCCTGCAGTCGTTCAATGAGGCTCGGCAGGACCTGGAGAACATGCAGCGTCGTAAAGAGGAGGAAGAGAGGAGAGCACGCATGGAGGCCATGGTGAGAGAAACATCACTAGCAGTTTAGTGTTCTAGTCACTTGGTTTTAGTAATGCTTCCCTCAACCAGGAGGCTAAAGCACTTGGTTCAGAACAGAAGAAACTCTGGTTGCTATTGCATTGATTTAAGATTTGGCACATAGTATATCATCACTTTTGGAACAAGTTCTCTACAAATTGGTGATTCTGAGAAGGAAGAAAAAAAAAGTTAATATGATAAATAGTAAGTAATTTGGCTCATTTCTATTGGTCCAGCTATCATGACAGCTGCTGGTTTTCAAATGCTAAGACATGAGGTTTTGATCTGACGGTGACTGTTTCATCTGAACCACATGATCTACATATGGAGATCCTTTCCAGTTCTTATTGTTAGTGAGCTATAACAGTTGATTATGCTGAATAAGCACATTATTACTGTTCCATAGAATTTATAAGAGGTTTTTAATGGGCCTTTTTCAGTAATGACAGTCTAATACTTGGTGTCTCACAACCTCATTATATTAATGAGTGCCTTAATTCATTAATCAGAGGGCTAAGTAGAGTGTAGATAAGGGGCCACTCTTGTCACGTGTGTTTTTAGAGTCCAAATTCCTTCGTTTCTCTCAGTTCCTCCCCTAAATACTGAGGGTGTCTCTGGTCACAGATAAGCCTGGGCTTCTGTATGTTCTGTTTATTATTTGTCTCTCCCCCACTTTATCTTTCAAAAATGGTCATTCCATCGGATCAGCTGTCAGTAGCACCACCAGCCCCTCCTCCTCATAGCTTGACCACTCAAGAGGCCTCCCCCAGGGAATGCTGGGAATGTGGCCTGGCCTGTAGAGAGCAGAGAGAGTCTGGGAACTGTACAGCCTATCTGACTTCCACTCAGCCCTCAGCCATGTGGATTATGGGACGCAGTGCTCATTAGCCACAGGAAATATTGATGCACAGTGTAATGCATAGGGGTGTAAGGATTCATAAAATTCAGATTCATATTTTTTTAGTACTTTTTTAAGACAGCAATGTCAAAAATACCCCAGCACCCTGTGATAAATCCATACATGTACATCCATACCATATACAGTGTCACAGTTCAAGTACATCACTCAAGTTAGTGTGCTGTCTACACTTCCACTGCTTGCTTACAGACGTTTCAGCATTCCAAACATAATTCCCTTTATCAACAGATCACCAGATGTTATGATTACTTTTTGTCCTTCGTGGTTGACTCTGAATTAACTGGAAAAATCGTGTACCTGCCAATGTTATATTGCAAAACCACAAAATATCATTGTGTTAAATTTGAACTTTATCGCATTCTCTGTCTCAGGTTACGCTCTTTGGTTACGCTATACATTGTGCATTTCTTTATCTCGTCCCTGGATTGTCGTAGGGTATTATTGTCTCACATTGAACACACACGACTAAACACACATGCACTAACCAGAAATGACTAATTACTGTTAATACCCTGATACCTAGTGCTACAAAGCTTTTCTGTTTGACAGCATAAATCACACAATTACTACTAGAAAGGCTATGACAATTTCAGGGTCATTGGAATGGCCCTCTTCTGGTTCAGATCCTACCTGACTGACCACTGTCAGTTTGTAAAGGTAAACATCAGATCTTTTGTACATGAGGAGGTAAAGTATGGTGTCTCACATAGTTCTGTTCTAGACCACTACTATTTTCATTCTAGAAGTTCCTGTGATTCATAAACATGGAATCCATAGCAGCTTCCATAGCTATGCGGATAAAGCACTCTACCAGTGTCTTATATGCTATAAAAGTACTTGATGTGATGCAGTTTTGATTAGAAGTAACTTTGTGTGCGTGTGTTTGATGTCTGTTAATGAGATGTCTGTGTGTGCCCCCAGTTGAAGGAGCAGAGGGAGCGAGAGAAAAGGGCCAAAAAGAGTGGAGGAAGTGTGTCGGAAGAAGTGGGCGAGTTTGATGACCTGGTGTCGGCCTTACGCTCGGGAGAAGTGTTTGATAAGGACCTCTCGAAGCTCAAACGCAACCGCAAGCGCTCAGTCAACCAGCTGGTGGAAAGCGGAGGGCGTGAAAGGCCAATCACTAAGGTCAACTATTGACCCCTGTGAAAGTTTGGTTCACAGACTCAGATACTGTACCTGAAGGAAATTCCTAACTGCCGGATGTCTCCCTCTTCACCCACATCTTGTCCTAACCCATAATGACTCACAAGCTAAAGACTTATTGACCACTGTTGGATAGTCCTCTATGTGCCAGAAATTCCTACAGCACTGTGTTCAATACACTTTCTTTAATCTCATGCTTATTCTAAATCCTACATGGTCTTCCTCCTCTGCATGTATAATGATTCGTTCCTCCAGACCAACTCCAGATGTAGCCTCAAACTGCCGAGTACCCGAATCCACAACTTTGGGTCCAGTCTTAGCCATTCACAATGCACAATTTCCCCAAGATGGTTAAGATCAGCCAGAGGAGAACTACTATGGCAGGTCGGGAGCTGGTGCCATCACCAGTAGCACATGATTGGAATTGGGTTAGTCTTATTGTGGTTGCAAAAAAATTGACAGAATGTGGGAGGATTCTTTGAAACACCTCTGGAAAACTTCTCATGTTGAAAGACACTGCCAGCCTTGGGTGCTGATACCCTGTGTGCCTCTCTCTCCACCTATATTTCTCTGGTGCTTTGATAAAGAGGATTATAGAGGTCCTCTCTACCATAAGTATATGTGAGAACTACAAGCCAGAGAGAGAGAAAAAAAACATCTCAGCAGTTTTGCAATAACCGAGCTGAACGATGGATCCAACTGTAACGCAGCTGAAACTTCATTAACCTTATATAATACGGAGACAAGGGCAAGGAGGAGAACCTTTAAACGTTGGGCTGGCCAGCTAGGAAAACAGGACACTGTGGTCACAGCCATTGTAGGCTGGGATACCCCCTTCCCAAGTGCCTCCTCAAAAAGACGGCATTCTCAAGGACTGCATGCAAGTTGGAAGGCCGAAAAAGCACAGCACTTAATGTGGAAAGACTGAAGAGTGAACAACTGAAATGCTCTGAGACAGAATGATGCTGGAGGCATGTGTCAAAGTTCATTTCCACCTACAGATCTTCTCTGCCTGTTGATACAAATTCAAATCACTTGTGATGGCATTGCCTAGTGCCAAAGTAATTATGTAGTAAATGCAGGTAGAATAGCATTTATATATTTATTTATACAAAGAAGCAAACGTGCTAACTTCAAAACCCTTTTTCCCCATATCTTTTCTAGTTTGCACCTCTAATACTGGTATTCCTATGAAGTTGTTTCATTTGATAAATATTTGGCTCATGCATAAAAGAATAAGCCTGTGATTTGAATCGATGATTAGCCAATCCATGCAAATCTACCAAACTTCTGATGACAATTCAAGAGGCAGGGTTGCATTCAGTCCCAGCACTGCCTTGGGTCAAAACAACTTACTGTGCCACTGCAAATATTTGTTCATTACTCTTTTATGGATCAGCTTTGGGTCATGGGTACTTAAGAGTTTTATATAAAGAGAAGATGTATGCAGATTGTGTTAGTAGTTGTACAATCTGTGTGAGCATCTGTTTGCATCCTCAGAGTGATGATTCCCTTGAAACCAATCAATGAGCTCAAGCTCCACATGATGCAACCCACTTATTTTCCATATATTTTTGTTTATATTGTTTCTCATTACATGTATATTAAGCGTTGTAGAAGTAAGTAAGACAAAGGTTGCAAATGCATGGACAGTGGCCTTTTTATTTGGATGCACATGGTTTCCCACAGAGCAGGAGGGATGGAAGATGGAAGAAGAGAGTTATAGAGTAAGGGGTAAGGTTAAGGATAAAGCCCTTATGGCTAAGACTGAGGACATTCTGCATGGCAGAGAATTGTGGTTTTTTTTTTTGTTTGTTTTTTTTGTGGTACCTGGTAGTGAGATCATTCTGAGGTGGGGTATGATGAAGTCTGTTTGACTAAGTGTTCTGATCTGGTTAAAAGAAGACCAAACTGAGACGCTCATCATGCACATTGGGCACCATTTGTCAGTTTTACACCATTTCGTGTATTCTTGTTTCTTTTTCTCCATCTGCACATATGGGGAACCCTGGGGGTTTAGTAAGAGGATTGCTCTTATCTCTTAAGAGATGATTGAATATTCTCAGACTTGTTGCTAATCTTTCATTTGTGTGGTACTGCTCCACGTCCCTGCATTTACGGGGGTGAAGTCAGGGCTGGGACCCCATGCTACTTTCTTTTCTCTGTGCCAACAGGGTACTTCATCCATTAAACCAAAAGTTGGGGGTGGATACGATTACACAACAGCCATAGCATATGGTGCCATTACAGAGAATTAGTGCTCATTTATGCTCATTATTCTCTTCTAGAGAGGGGGACAGGTTTCCTTCTTAATGTTTAATGGTAAGTGAGGGCATGAGGGTCTCTTCATTCATATTTATATTATTTTTTGAGCATATGCCAAAAGTACTAACCAAATACCCACTGATCTAATCCAACACTACCTTATTTAATCAATTATCTTACCGTGAGCTGATTAGCTTACATCAGATAGCTGCACTACATCCAGCCCTTGGGTTGCTGAATATGCCCAACAGACACCATGAAGTGGCAACTTCATGTGGTGCAAGACGTCAAATGGTGTTAGAAATGATGTCAGTGGTCTGCAGCGAGCCTTGGGGTGCTTAGAACCGTTTTAATAAACCGTGTAAAATAATGTGGTGATGGGTGTAAAATGACACTAGATATAATATACCAAATAGAAAAGAAAAGAACATATTAACTTAAAAGCACACGTTGGTTGACACTTTGGAATGTTCCTCACATTGGAAATATAAATTAGATGTCCATGAAGGAAAGTGAGATCGTGACAGCTTAATGAGCATTTTCTCCATGCTGATGTAAATTTAGGTGTTTTTGGGCCACTTTATTTTCCATTCTATTCTTCAGCTCATAATGTTTTCATCAGTAAGGAGAGTGCTTTAGCAGATGCTGGTAGAAATACATTGTTCCACAGCTTGCATTCTTTAGTTGGATACCACGGGGTATTCAAAATCAGCAGTATTATTGTTTGTGTTCATATTTTTTGTTGTATTTGGTCATTGACTGGCCAAATGGAAAGAATAATAAATGTAGCTTTGTTGCTTGATGCACTTTTTGTTTTGTAGGACAGGCTTTTCCTGCACCCTCAGTATGGACACGCTCATGCAGGCTTATCATTACAGGAAAAAGACAGAGAGGATTTGAGGAAGGAAAGAGTGAAAGTATGGTCAGATTTATTTTCGTAGGTAATGAAAGTTGGCCCTTCTAAATAGTTGTAAATGGCTGGTTCCAAGTCCCCTTTGGCCTGAAGCGAACATCTACCCATAGAGGAAAACCAGGAGGAACCTGGTTTTAACATAGATATGTGGTTAAATTCACAAAGGGGCAAGACACAAAGAACCGATTCCGACTTTAAACACACATTTGACTTTGGTCTGGTGACCACATGTTGACATGATGACGAGGACATAAATATATATAGAGAATGTAGTCCTTTAAGAACTGAACGTGAAGTGTATCAGAGAGCACCAGTCTCTTCCACTGCTTCAACGTGCATCACTTGCTTTTGTATCTTTTATTTCAAGCGAATGTTTGCCTTTCACCTTTGTTTGGTCCAATAATGCACTTGTTGTTTGCTAGAATGACTCTGACTCTAAACATGGTGCACAAGTATGATCCTCTGATCGAAAAGATTTATATTATGGGTAAGAAATTACCTGCAACATGGAAACACACTAGTTACACAACCTTTGTATTGGCCATGGGAAACTCGAGTTTTTGACAGGTTGTATATTGTGCAGGAGTATTTTTAAAGGTTGACCTGACGAGCTTCACCCGGAAGATGTATAGTTCTGAAATATTTTGTACACCGTTGTAGTTGTTTGAGGAAAACAAAAAAAAAAAAAAAGGAAAAAAAAAGATGTTAAGGAATGTTTCATTTTCCTGTAAATTGAATCTATTTATTTGCCTTATTTAGTTTGCTATATTTTGTATGTATACACAGCATTACAGCAAAACAAAAAAATGTTATATAATTATAAATATGAACAACTATACTGTGGTCCTTGTAAGTCAAATAGGTTTTTCACTCTTCTCAAGTTTGAAAAACTTTCATTTTATATTTTTTGTTTGTTTTTGCTCGCCATGCGTCCTTTTGTAGGGTAAAATAAACCTGTTTCCCATACAGTTCATGCGTGTCCTTTTTTTACATAACAAAGCTCAGCACTGCCCTCTGCTGTTAGATTGACAATTATGCATTATGAACAACATGGTGTTTAAAATTGCACAACACCTTACGAGGCAAATCTTTAGTTGGCCTTGATTTTTCTTGTCATGAGCTTCTAGCTAATATGCACTTACTGAAAATCTTCAAAATACTTCAGTCACCAATACTGATTGAAGACTTCATTCAGATAAACAATACTGATTGTTTAAACTGAGTGGTATAAAAATCACCCATCAGGTGAATATCACTGGTGTACATTACTAGGTTAAAGCCACCATTCATTTATTTAATTTTATTTATTTCAGTTTATTTCAAAACTGCTGACATTCAGCAGAATATTACACAGAAGTCTCAACAACTGTAGTAATGTTTCATTATTTAGTGCATCTTGCATTTCGTGTGAACCTTTAGCTTTATTCCATCTTCCATTCTTTTCAGGAGACTTTGAAAAAAATCTGCAGGTATATTTCTCCATATTTTTGCATTTTACACTTCTCACAATCCAAATAGTCCCAATTATAAATTTAGATTCCATATAAAACCTTCCTCTACATCTCCAGTCCAGTTTGTCTTTTTCTCAGTGAAGTCTTCTTGACAGCTACACATCCTTTCAGACCCATAGTGCTGAGTTGTCTGGAAGGATTGAGAGAAACACATGGATTTTTTCAGATCTGATGCAGCTTGATTTTCTTCTTCTCTCTCAGGTTTTACCAGGTTTTGAATGATTGGATGATCAATCTAATCTCAGAAGTATCTCCTGAAAATGGATAACTTTTACTTGTACTAGGTACTGCTTTGACTGAACATTGCTAAATTAAGGGTGGTCTCTGACTTTTCCACAGTACTGTAAATCATAGCTACTTCAAATACATTAGTATGAAAGATTCAAGCCTCAAACCTCTAAATAGAACGAGTCAATGCAGACCTTACCTGACCTGGATAGGTTATTTTTAAGTGTGTGCTACTTATTATACTTGACACATCTTTGAGAAGATCCAGACACTGCTGAGTAACAAACAAATCTTCTAAAGAATTAAAAAAAAAAAAAAAAGGAAACTACTTAGTCTAGAATGTCTTTGGCTTTCTAACTAGTGTGCCTGTCCAGGGGTTAATACAGTGCAGATTCCTGGGGGGGAGGATTGTCTAAATAGAACAATTAAGTTTCATAATCAATCTTAGATCCAATCCCAGATCAATACTTGTATACACAGGTATAAAACACATTTGTACTGATCACATTACTGTGAGCCACCACACACACACACACACACAGCACCTGCATCAAACGGAAGTACACATCACAATAGCTTAACACTGAACATTATCAAAATAGTGTTAACGATTCTCCACAAAAGCCGGTTTTCAAAGGATTTTTCTCAACAAATAAAATCTCTCTGAAATCAGTCCAGTTTTTCAAGGCAGTGCTGTTCTGCTTCAAAGGCAGAAAACACAATGAAATGCTACTGTATGAATACAATGGCAAAGTTTCTAAAGGCACAATATTGATGTCAGTAAGAGCTTAAGGGAACACAAATCAGCTTGGCCTTATAATACTTTGAAGAAAGTTGATTTAGCTACATTTGAGGATTCATGAGCGCTCTGTACAGTCGTGAGCAAAAGTTTGAACAGCCGCAGTTGAATCATGTTTTAAGAACTTTCTAAAAGAATATTAAGTAGGTTAGTTTATTTAAATTTTAGTGCACAATTTGTATTCATTTATTGAGTTTAACATTGTAAAAAAAATATATATATAAAAATGTATAACTTTCACACAGACCACATTTTTTCACAAAATGTTAAATTCAATAATTAAATAATAATTGTGCATTAAAATGTGCAACAGTGTATAGAGGGTGTGTATTTATTTTCACTTAAAAATTCAGCAAAACATGTCATTTGACCACAGGTAATCAAACCTTCGCATACGACTGCATGTGGTAGCTTCGGTTTGCTATTAGCTGGTGCGCTGAAAGTCACCTCGCCGTCCTCCCGTCTTGCTGAGTAGTTTGATGTCAGTGATAACAATGTCACGACTGACTGCCTTGCACATGTCATAGAGCGCCAATGCCGCTACGGTCACTGCTGTCAGCGCTTCCATCTCCACCCCAGTGCGGCCTGTTGTCTGGCATGTCGCCATGACAACAGCCATATGCCCCTCTTCTTGCAGCTCAACTGTGACGGAGGCATGGTCCAGCGGCAAAGGATGGCACAGAGGTATCAGAGAGGAGGTCTGCTTAGCACCCATGATGCCTGCTAACTGCGCGACCGCTAAAGCATCACCCTTGGCTAGCTGGTTGGCACGGACCAGACCAAAAGCCTTGGGACCAAGAATGACCAAGGCACAGGCTGTTGCTGTGCGGCAAGTCACTGCTTTATCTCCAACGTTGACCATTGAGGCTTTGCCTTGTGCGTCAGTGTGGGTCAACTGGTCAGAGGTTCCATCCTTGTTTGAGAACAGGAGGTTTGCTGTACTGAAATTTTTAGGACCGTCATTTTGACTATGATGCTCCCTTAGGCTCTGCTGCAGTGGACGTCTCTGTTTGGGGAGAGTCTGGGAGAGGCCACTCAGTGACGTCTGCCTGAGATAGCCTCCAAGTCTATGTGCGTGTCTCAGCTGTGTAAACCTGTCTGTGCGTGTATCAGAATTGGAAGCATACTGAAAATCTGAAATGTTCACTGCATTACCGCTGAATACGTCAGAGAAAGCTGAGCTCCTTCCCTGACAGGCATGGTAAACATTCACTACTGTCTCAGTTTCACAAGAGACAGAGTTTGTAGAACCAGGTGCATCTGTCACAAAAGTGCTGCTAGTAAAATTGTTGTTGACTTGGCCACTCCAGTGTAGGTAGTTGGGCCTGTGAGACTGTGTTGTTACTCGGCCTGACGGACCCATGCGAGGAGAGGAGAGAGGAAGCCCCCTCTGCTCACCTCTTAACACAGACACAGGCTGCTGGCTACATTCTCCATCTGAGGAACAAGAAGGAAATAAGAGGAAGTTCAACAATTACTCAATGCTAATGAATAGGCCTGGACCAAAACATGATAAATTACAGAGATTATATTGATAATTATAGTAATCATTCTTTCCCAACATCGATAAAGGGGATTTGAGGTACTGTATTTGAATGATTTATCTTATATCAGCTGCACAGGCCTGAACTTTGAACCAACTGCTAATTTAGAATGTGTTGTAATACTCGAGTCCTCAGCACCATAAACTATCTACATTCCTCATCTTGTTCTCAGCATCATTTTGACTCGGTCCTGTCTCATTCTTGGGGTGAGGTGGACTCGGGACAAGCAATGCCTCCGTTTGCAGTAACTGGAAACTAAACTTTTTTCCTATCCTTGCTGAATAATCAACAAACCTTCAAACAGAAGAAAACAGTCCTTTCTGAACATGTTTAAATAAAGTCTGTTTGCCGGTCCATGATGGCTTAACTGGGTATAACTGTTTGTACATTCATTAGACCTAATCTCATCTCTTTAGAGCAGATTGGAATGTTGTTATTACAATGTTTTAATAATAAAAATGACTGTATATTGTTTGGTTTATATTCAGCTGACTTTAGGTGGTGATTCTGAATAAATTTTAGAGAAGAACGATTTGAAGAATAATCTCACCATCATCTACTTCAGAAAGTTACAATGCAAAGGTGGACTAAGACTATAATGTAAAAAGGATTAATAACAGTTTTAGGCTTCATATTATTTAAGGTTATATTTCACAAAATCTAAAAAGTATAATCATATTGCTATATTCGATCATGTACAATTAATTATAATTCTTGTACAATAAAATGCCAATTAATTTCATTTTTTCTTTATTCTCTGAAAAAAAATCTTAATCTCTGATCTCTTTCTTCACTCTGAATTGTCTACTACAAAGTCACAGTGTTGACGGACTGTGCCCAGGTCTCCGCCTTCACTCTGACTTTACTACAACACTATTCATTACATTAGGTAGCTTTAACTTGCTATACAGGGAGTCTTCTATGCATTTGCTTGTAACAACATAAACTAGTGACTGGAAATGTCATCTAGGCAAAACCATAAACAAACTACAGACACATTAGCAAATAACCTGATACTACAAGTGTGTTTTATCTTAAATAAAAAAAGATTTTTTACATTATGTAACATTACTAAACATCAAATTACTGGAAGTTTCCTATAAAAGGTCTCACTTCATTTAATGTCCTTATAAAAATGAAAGCAAGGGCAGCTTACAGCTGTCTTTTCTCAACACTGCATTAGTTCCTCCTCATTTCTGGCTAGTGTAAGCTTTAGGTGTCTGTCATACTGTGACATTGCAGCTGTAGTATTGATTATAACATGTCACTTAAACATGCTGCTTGCCATTAAGACAAGATGTTAAGACAATTAGCAGCTGGAGAGCTATGGTGAGTTGAAATTGTGAGAAAATAAGGCAATGAGATTGAAGAAAACAAAACAAGAGGAAACTGTGGCAATAAGACCCCACATTATTCGCAGTGCAGAATTTGGTTTCTTAAATCAGATGTAATGTAAAGCAGCACTACTTGCAATACTAGATAACTGGCGATACTAGAGTACAGCACATGGTCAAACACCGCTGGTCAAATAGCTTTGTCGATTTTCTAGGTGAAAGTGGACAAACATCTTCTACAGGGAACTTGTAGAGAACCTCTCTGCAAATTTCAGTGCACAATTTCCATTTATTTGCTGAGTTTAACCAACTCATGTGGCATAACTTTTGCACAGGCCACATGTTAGATCCAGCAAATAAACAGTAATTGTTGCAAGTAACATATGCAGAAATGTGTTCTCTGAGGAGGATGTGTTAACTTATCTGCACAAAACTCAAACTATGTATGTATGACCGCATATGTGCATCAATATTTACTGTATGAATATTTATCAGTATTGAATGATATGGGACATTTTCTGGCCCTAACATGCGCAATCCATTTTAGAGCAAATTAAATAAGCAAATGAAAACTGATGAAGAGCAAATGGATAAAACTTAGCAGTCATACGCAAACACAAGTGAAAATGGGTCAGAGACTTTTTACGTACAGATGTGTCACCCACCAATGAGGATCATCGGCCTGTTCTTCATCTGAGATATATTAAACATGCCTGTGAAGATAAAGACGAATAAACACAATCACACACTTAAAAGGGGAAGAGGAAAAGAGAACAGTGTACAAAAGAAATTTGTGTGTTTCCATTAGGCCCTGGGCTAAACTGTGCAGCAGAGAAGCATTAGCACTGAGGAGCATGGGGAGCATTAGCGAAATGGACTGAATCCTCCTCCATTAAGAGGAGGAGAGGAGGTGGATTACTGAGAGATGGATGACCTGTGGAGTGTGTCTAAGCTATGAGGAGAGGGCAGTGAGGTTCTTTCACTGAAGCTGCAGGGGAAATGGTAGAAAAGAAAATGATAAGAGCAATGACTTGACATCAAACAAAGACACCGAAAAGAATGGAAAGATGGAGTTAAAGAAAAGGGTTTGATTCTGTTTGGTGAGTCTAATACCTGCGTGCTGCTTCTTCTTTCTCCCCACTGCAGCGCCTATAATCTGCAGCAGCTCCTCATCAGATGCTCCAGAGCGCAGAAAATCCCTCAAAGACACCTCAGAGTTTCCAAACAAACACACCTGCCACACATACACAAACACAAAGAAGGATGGGGGGGCAATTAGTAGTCAATGGTGATTATAAAAAAGGAAAAAAATTTTAGTTTAGATACTGAATATATGCATAATTTGCTTGTTCTACTGTGTTTGCACATACTCAATTGATCAGTGTCAGTACAGTACTAACAAACAAAACCTTAAATGTGTAGTTATTACTGAGTTATTTCCAATGTGTTTTGCAAACTAAACTCGTGTCCAGTGCTGGAAACCATTTGTAATCACGCTCATCTGTCTACCATCACTGCAATAAACACCTTTAACCAAGCCAACATGTGACTCTCTGACCACGGTTGTCCACACTGTAACATCTTAATCAGCAATTTAACCGTGGAGTTCTTGATCCGTCACAAATATATCATAGTTGCAGTTACAGTGCACTACTATTCAACTGTGTGGTTCATAAACAGTGGGCTGTTATAAATAATTCGTGCGTAGATGCTGAAAGCCTGAGTTGTAGAGCAGGTCTTCAAAGTTCCCCCTTCATGCACCATTTAAGAAAAAACTGCACGTTGCACAGATTGAACTGATGGTGTTGTGACAGTGGCAAACTGCAGAAGGCATTATAATTTGATTTTGCGATTCATCAAACTTTTGATAGATTAATCAATTACAAAAATACCTGTTATTCACAGATCTATAGATGTGTGTGGTTTATAAAAAGAAACCCTAAACAGATGCATGACTGGGTTAAGGCCCACACCAGCTTTAAGTGCAGATTTTATAAAGGCTACTCAATGACGAGAGCAAAGTTTGGTGCTGAAAAAGAAACTGCTGAAGATCCAAAGTACCAAAATAGCACCTTATCCGTAAAACAAGGTAGTAGAGATATTATGGCCTGGGCCTGTGTGGCTGCTACAGCTATGTTATTGTGTAAATGCTGTAAGTTCCACATGGTGAAATGTATTAAAACCTGTGCACTTTAATTACATGTGAATTGTTAGACATGGTTAGAAAACTGATGTACAGAAGCAAATAAAAATATGCCTTTGTCTCAAACATTATGAAGGCCATTTAACATTTTAATGATGATCACCTCTCCAAACCATGTAAATGTACCTTGAGGTTGCCGTCAGCTGTGATGCGCAGACGGTTGCAGGAGCCACAGAAATTGTCCGACATGGATGTGATGAAACCCAGTTGACCTTTAAATCCTGGCACCCTAAACGCCTGGGACCACACACAGCCGCATATCAATCAGAGGATCAAACCATGACTAAACTGTGTCTACAGCCCT
This sequence comes from Pygocentrus nattereri, assembly GCF_015220715.1. Lineage (NCBI taxonomy): Eukaryota > Metazoa > Chordata > Actinopteri > Characiformes > Serrasalmidae > Pygocentrus > Pygocentrus nattereri. The sequence continues at coordinate 35,420,628 of NC_051220.1, read as the reverse complement.
GCCTCACACGGAACAAACATTTACAACCAGCTTAATAAGTTAAACAGGTAACAGAAGCACTTACTGCTGTATTTCCTGCAAGACGTGCATCCGACAATTCTTTCAATCACATAGCAATAAACTCAGACATTAACTAAGACAGTATAACAGACATTATGCTAAGGAACGCAGCACCCACAAGTGAAAAATGACCAACATTTAGCTTGTAATATAATTAGAACGTTTCTCCCAAGAGCACAGAGAGTGCTTACAAAAGGCCCAAGGCCAACACCATAATTTAGCTTAAGCACTGAGCCATGATAAATGGCTTCCTTTAATTGGTTCCAGTGAGGAATCAACAATAGGAATAATTCATGCTTGGATTAATTATTTAGCAGGAGTCCAGGGACAAGCTGACCTTGGCAGTGCCTGTCTCATCCCCAGGAAGCGGCTCTAGATTGGGCCACTGTTGCTTAATGTGGTCCAGCATCTCTGCGTAGCTCACCATCTTCTTGAAGTTCCATTTGTTGCCTGCAGAGGGAGCAATTCAAACAGAATTAACACTGCTGCCATATACATACCAGCAAATGAAACAAACTACCCTTCAATATTTATGACATTGTAAATAACTGATCCTGGTCTTTTACAGAACTGGGTGAAAGTCAGAGACCCCCATGATTTATTTCATTTCCTGTCAAAACAGCCATTACATTTAAGCCATTCATTTTTCAGGAAGAGGAAAGTCAAATAAAAATAAGTGAAGAGTTTTCAAAGCTGGAGTTTTAAAATTGATAAAAAAGATGCAAAGACAATAAGAAACAGAAATAACTGCGCAGAGCAATAACTTTATTCATACCGTAGTTTTTGATGGTATTCTTTGTAAAACTTGATATTGTTGGGTTTTTGCCTGTTCCAACTTATCAAACCTCTGAGAAATCAAAATGTCTAAAACTAAAAAAGGGCCTTATTCATAAACCGTTCCCAAGACGAAATTTCTTCTTATATCCCACTTTTTCACAAAGATGAATATTTGGGATTTGTTCCAGAATCTACACACTCAAGAGCACAAAAGTGTAGACAATTCTATGCTTTAAGAACACGTCAGAAATCTGTCGTAGACTTTTTCTTAGGATCTTTCTCAAGAACACATTTAAGAAAAACTTGGGCAGATACTGGAGACTGAGGCCAGGTGATGCCTAATTCGCACTAAGAAAATATCTTGAAGAACTGTGATATTACTAGGGCTGTCAAATTATTAAAATAATTCATGATTAAATCACATCGTTTCATGAAGTTAATTGCAATTAAGTACACTTGCCTTTTTTGCGTCATTTTGATTCTAAAGAAAGATATTTTCCTTTTAAAAAGCAGCGTATTTTATTATAGCTATATGAGTGGACAAAAGAAGCATCATAAAATATATATCACTTTCAATAATCCAAAAACATTTCATCATGTGAACATAGGGATAATATGAACTTGAGTATGAGCATCATGTGATTTCCACAGGGTGACAGCAGTTTCCAATTTTAATCACTGTCAGTGGTTCAACTCTTCCATGATTGTAGCCGCTCACTCTTGCTCATACAGCTAATGGATTCTCAGAGTGGAGGCTCTTGATGGGAGCTTTCCACTTTGCTATGGCTTTTATTAGTTTGTGATTTATCCATACTTCTCCCACAAGCACTGTCCTGAAGGTGGTGAAGGTGCAGTAGGTATCGCTTTAAAAGCTCAATTTGAATAAGATAGCAACGATCGCAAATTAGATCACAGCAAAATACAGTGTGCTGCAGCTGGGCTTCAGCCTGGATTTCTACAGATGGTTCGAAGGGTCTTAAGGAATCCATTAACAGCATTCAAAATATATGTGGCTTTGGTCATATATTGTGTTAACACACTGACAGTAATATATATTACATTTTTGTCAGACCTGACTTCTCTTTATCTACAACAGGGGAGAAGAAGAGACATGCAGTGTGGCATCCAGCTAAAAACCTGACCTCCGAACAGCAAAAGGAAGAAACCTCTGAGACTCCTCAAGGTTCCTGAGGTTCCTCTCAAGGTTTCTTACTCCTAGGGAGTTTTTCCTTGCCCCTGTTGCCACTGGCTTGCGCATGGGGGCTCAGGCCCTGATTATTAAAAAAAAATTTTTTTTAATAAAGCTGCTTTGTGACAATGTCTTTTGTAAAAAGCACTATATAAACTCTTTTTCTTCTTTTGGCTGCTCCCTTTAGGGGTCGCCACAGCGGATCATCTGCCTCAATCTTGCCCTATCCACTGCCTCCTCCATGTCCACCTTCACTACATCCATAAACCTTCTCTGAGGTCTACCTCTTCTCCTTCTGCCCGGCAGCTCCATCTCCAACATTCTTTGACCAATATATCCACTATTCCTCCTCAACACATGTCCAAACCATCTCAACCTGGCCTCTCTGGCTTTATCTCCAGACTGCTCCACCTTCACTGTCCCTCTGATCTGTTCATTTCTAATCTTGTCCATCCTTGTCACTCCCAACGAAAATCTCAGCATCTTCATCTCCGCCACCTCCAGCTCAGCCTCCTGTCTTTTAGACAGAGCTACAGTCTCCAAACCATACATCATAGCAGGGCGCACTACTGTCTTGTAAAAAAGCACTATATAAACTAAAAACGTGAAGCCTTCGTTTCCTGAAGGAAACGCAGAATGGCTGCGCAGTTTAAATGGTTCCCACTCCCTGCTAGGTTGTTGCTAGGCGGTTACTATGCAATGGCAAAAGTGAATGGGACTCTACGGAAGAAATGAGGAACGGGGGAAAAAAATAAATAAATAAAGAGAAACGGATAAGTGCAGGTCAGACCAACATTAAATTCATGCTCGGGGACCTGTCCTGAGACAGTATATGTGAAATGGTGGTTTGAAGTCATTACAGCCAAAGTAAGTCTCGAAAACTGCAGGACAAATTACATAGCAAAAAACATAAGAATAGTTTTGACTTGACAGACCAACAGCTGGCAGTTGGGTTAAATGAATGGATTTCTATCAAAGCAATCATATCACTCATTATATTTCTTATACAGTATTATTTTGATGCTGAAACTATGATATGCCTCACAGTTCTGGACTTTGTCCAGTCACCACAGCGGTCATTTTAGTATATGATTTACACAGCCCAGTTCCAACTGTATAAACAGAAAAGTATGTATTAAAAGATTTACAGGTCTTTTATGTAACGGCAGCCATCGCTTCTCAATTTGGACTCTTTTACAGTTGCAAGCTGCCTACTGAACATCCAAAATTCATCATACAACTAATGCAGGTCCCCTTAGTGTTGCACAATAAACGTCAAAGTGAACTAAATGGGAAATGAGTCATTATTTGCGCACTCTCTCCATCATATTCTGACAGACAGCTCTTTTGAAAAATGCCTCTAATAAGTGTGTAATTCAACACAGGTTTCTTTCTGACCTTTAAGACAACAAAACACAAAACTTCACAATGAATAACAACAATAAGGTGACAGCAGAAGAAAGAACATTTAAATGTATTTTTAGACAAACAGATGAAGTGACTGTTGTAAATGTCACTTGTGCTGTCAAAGAGGTATTTCAGCTAAAATGATTAATGATTTGACACACACTTCTATTCATTTGTCAGTCATGGCTCATGACTCTAAAGCAGGACATTCAGTTCAAAGGGCACCAAGGCAAAAGTAACCTGCAACCAGAGGCAACTGTTATGGTCATAACAAAAAAAAAAAAAAAAGTGAGTCCATACTTTTCTTTTTCAACCAAATGTATATGCTACTACTTGCAATATGCATTAATCTGTATCAGAGAAGCATGTAAGCAGTTATGTATGCATGCCTCACTCTCAATTGCAGGCATGGGTTATAAATGATAAGAAAGCTTACCATCAAAAGGCATGTATTCTATGAAGCGCACATCCAGAGGTTTCTTCTCAGTCAGAGCCACAAAGTCCAGCAACTCGTCTTCATTCAGACCCCTCATTACCACACAGTTCACCTGCAAGACATACCTGCACTTTACTCAACGCTCATACCACACAATCTGAAGACCACAACCAAACAGCTGAAGCTTTTATACCATCTTTGTAATAACAGTGTAATATACTGTCACTATTGTATCAAATCTACGTATCTCTATTAAAATTTTTCTATAGAACGTGAACATAGCTAGACCCCACTGGTGACATCCCTTCTTATTAGAAATAAATCTAAAGTGTGGAAACAGGATCCTAATGCATGGCCACAATTTAGAAAGGTGTGGGAATGAGAATGAGTTAAATTGTGATAGTTAACTCCTGGCCATGACTTAGGAAGGCAGAGAATGACGTGTGATAGTTAAGTTGTAGACACAGCACAGTTAGGAATGGAAACATGATAATATAGATGTGGTGATTATGTAGTAAGGCACGGGAACAAGATAATTAAGTTGTCGCCTTGACTTAGGATGGTATAAAAACAAGACCTTTATGTTGAGGCCAGTACTTAATAGGGAATGAGAACAAGATGATTAAGTTGTGTCCCCGACTTAAGTAAAGAACAGGATCGATATAATTAAGTTGTGGCCACAATTTGGCAAGGCATGGGAATGAGATAATTAAACTGTGGCCACAACTTAATAATGCATGGGAACAAGATAAAGTTGTAGCTACAATTTACTAAGGCATGGGAATGAGATAATTAAGTTGTTGCCATGACTTAGTAGGGCATGAGAACAAGATGATTAAGTTGTGGCCCCAAATTAAGTAAGATATGGGATCGAAATAATTAAGTTGTGGCGAAAATTTCATAACCTTAACACAACTTAATAATGCATGGGAATAAGATAAAGTTGTGGCTATGATTTAGTAAGGCATAGGAATGAAACAGTTAAGTTGTGGCCACAATTCAGTGAAGCATGAGTTGTAGCCACAACTCAGTTGTGAAAACAAGATAGTTGAAAACAAGTCTTTTTATGCCTCACTAATTTGTGGCCACAACTTAACCATCATAAATCTCTTGTTCCCATGCTGTATTTTTCCACACCGTGGTAAGTGTGAGAATGAGATAACTTGGCTGCGGCCACATCAAAGAAATGATAAAAGATCTATATAAAATGGTCAAAAGTCAATTGTAATAAAGTCTTACTATATTAACTTTGAGAAAAAGTTACCATTTAGGCAACACATGATTTTGTTCTGATAGCACCAACATCCCAACATAGTAAATTAAGCATTTGTATTGACAGAAAGACAAAAATAAAAAGTGTTTTCTGCAGGAGAAACTCAGTGAAGCCAACAAGCTCTGAAATTGACCCTACAGCGCTGTCAAATCCCATTGATAGAAGATGAGACACCAGTGACTGGCAGATTCCACTGTTTAGAAGCACTTGCTATAAATTACTCAGCTTCAGAAAACACAAAATAAACTATTCTCCCTCAAACAGAATCTTTACTCTGAACCTTATTCTTTCCAGCTTCATAGTCTCATTTTATCAATACTGTAAAACAAAATTACAGATTACACTAATTAAAACAAAAACACAAAAATAAAAATTGTTTTTACCTTAACTGGATTGTAACCCATTTCAACAGCCTTGTCAATCCCTTCAATCACCTTATGGAACCCTGTAGAGGAGAATGATTTAAAAATAATCAAAACCTCAAAGGTAAACCAAGCCATAAGTACAGTACACTGTACACGTTAATTAGGAAATGAGGTTAAATCAGGAAACCACAGAAAGTGTATAATTTGGATCAGACCTCACTTCTGCAAATATATCTACATTTCTTAGGTTGGAGAATCACAAGAGTGCTGCTGCCGTTACTCCTTGTTTCCATAAAAGCCTGAATAAGACTCCAATTAAAAGGCACTTAGTAGTCCTACTGTTCATGACACAAGGAGAATATTTTAAACTGAATCCAAACCACTGCAGTAATTGGTATCAAGAAGAGTTACTGCAGTATGACTAGCTACCAAGGCTTCAAGCCATCAAACGGCAAAGTAAACTGGAACTAGAGAGGCGTCCAAAGGTCTGAGACCACACTGAAAAACAGGGGATTTTTTCCTTTAAACCTGGAAATAAAACAGAAGGTTTTCAGAATTTTAAGATATAAAAAGAAAATTTAGACAATATTTGACAATATAATTTGTAATGAAAACCTTGCATTAAATTAGGAAGGAATGCAAAATAAAGGCCTCAGTGGCTTCAGATTTCTGAACCACGTTGTAAGTACTACGTAAGTGATATGTTCTCTTTAATGATCTTTCCATAGTCCAAAATCAACATTAAACAATAATCTAGTAATCATGTATGTTCTAAGTGGCAGTAGCTAACTTTAGTTTACACACTCCCTCTGTGCTTTCCTGTGTACTGCTGTTACTTCACCCGAGTCACACTCCTCCATCTGTCTCCAACACTGAGGTATCTGCCACCCGTGGCTCCAGCATTCTGTCATTTCAGTTGGCTTTTACAACAGCTCTGCTGCACCAGCAACAAGATTAACTGCTTATCAGTGTTACTAAAAGGCGACACTATAACTCTTTCTATTGATTTTGCTGGGTGTGCGTACACATCACAATACTCCACTGGCATTCCTCTGCGCCTGGTGACTCACAAAACATCCAGACATCCCAAGGAAAAAGACTGCTCACCCACCTTTACGTCTAACGATGAACTCAAACTTGGCCGGCACTAATGAGTCCAGACTGATGTTGAGTAGATCCACTCCCGCCTTCTTTAGACCAGGCAACACTCTAGCAAGATTTATACCATTAGTAGTTATGGCAATCGTCTTCAGACCCTCAAGCTTCCGCATTTCCGCTAGAAACAAAACAAAACAAAACAAAAAAAAACAGAAAAGCTCAATTCTTTACATTCCAAAGGGTTAAAGGGTGATTAAAGTAGTGCTCCTAATACTTACCTGTATCTCCATTGACATGGCCAAATAATACAGACAATAGCTTACACGTTTCCCTGTACTTGTAAAATTACAGAACATTTGTTGAAAACATACTTAAAAAAGGTTAACAGGCAGGTGTTGACCCTTATACGAGAAGTCCATGAGCAGAAGGTGCTGAATCATCTGCCCACTGGCTTAATGAAAGTGTGTTCTGAGTCACCAGTTTTTGTCTACAGGGAAGTAAAAGGAAATGTCTGTGTTTTCAGCTGTATGCCACACATGCAATGGATAGAAATTAGGCTGAAAAGACTGGGCACATGCTAGTTGGAGGGCAAAATAGCAGCCAAGGAAAACTTTTCTTTTGTTTTCTTTTCTTTTACTGTTCATCATCACCAACAAAACAACAATGGAGCATCTGAACAACTGAATTGGGCAAAAACTTTGAAAAACAGGCAGAATTCCCCTTTAAAGGAAAGGTTTGGTCAAAAATCCAATTTGAACTATTTTTCAACTACTGCAGACATAGTTGATTAGTCATGTTTAGTGTTTGTTCAGCACTGAAGCTATGAGGCTAAGGTTGGTAACAAACAGATGTCAGTTGTCGCCCCAATCTTTTCTGTATATTCATTCAGGTCGCGCAGTCAAGGAATGTCTACGACAGCTGACTGCTGTGTTTCTTGTTCATTTTTATAGTACACAATAAGTCATACGGTGTCCTACACCACATGAACAAGCCTGCACAAACATAATGAAGATGTGGATGCGGTTTGAATGAGTTGAGAGATATTTGGGGGATGTATTTCAGAAAAAAATAGAAAGAGAAAGTTCATGAACAAACTAAGTTGGCTTGAATAAGTCAGTTAATTTCGTTAAAACGTTAAAATGGTTGAAAACTGTTGACTGTTGTTAAAATGTTGCCAAAATGTTGTAAAGCAGAAGCTTCTGTATCTGTGATGGATGAATTCTGTGCCACCTTAAATCATCTTAAATTCTGTGCCATGCTAATTGCAGTCCCACCATAAAATCTGTGCCACCTTAAATGTATTGCTATGTTAATTGAAGTTGCACCTTAAATTCCGTGCCACCTTAAATTCTGTACCACATTAATTTTATTTCCGTGTTAAAGTTCTACCTTAAACACTGTTCCATCTTAAATGTAGTGCCGTTATTTCAAGTTCCACTTTAAGTTCTGTACCACCTTAAATAAATTTCAACCTTAAATTATGTGCCACCTTAAATTTAGTACTATGGTAATTGCAGTTCCACCTTAAATTTTGTGCCACCTTAAAAAGAGTTCCATTTTAAATTCGCTGCCACCTTAAAAGAAGTTCCACCTTAAATTCTGTGCCACCTTAGTTTTATTGCTATGTTAATTAAAGTTCCACCTTAAATTAAGTGCTAACATGAATGCAGTTCCACCTTAATTTCAGTTTTAATTTAATTGCAATGTTAATTGAAGTTCCACCTTAAATTCTGTGCCATCTTAAATTTAATGCTATGTTAATTGAAGTTCCACCTAAAATTTAGTGATACGTTAATAGCAGTTCCACCTTAAATTTAATGATATGTTAATAGCAGTTCCAACTTAAATTTAATGCTATGTTAATTGAAGTTCCACCTTAAACTCTGTGCCATCTTAAATCTAGTGCTACATTCACTGAAGTTCTACCTTAATTTCTGTTCCAAGTTGAATTGAGTCACATGCTGATAGCAGTTCCACCTTAAATTTACTGCTATGTTAATTGAAATTCCAACTTAAATTTATTGTTATGCTAGTTGAAGTTCCACCTTAAAATCTAAGTGCAATTCCACCTTAAAAGCAGTTCCACCTTAACATCATGTGTGCTGATACTGCTGAGCATTAGGCTGGAAGCATGTGGGACATTGTGCTCTGTGTGTGAGTTTGTATGCGTTGTGTGAGAGAGGTACCCATTGTACTGCCAACATTTGAGCGTAGAATAATAATAATAATAATAATAATAATAAGATGATAATAATAATAAGATAATAATGTATAATAATAAGAAGATTACAAAGCCAACTTAATAACTGGGTGACTATTCGCTTCTAGGGTTTGTTAGCTACAATGACCATGTAGGTCCACATGAAAACTAAAGAAGCAAAATTTGGACACCAAACAAGTCTTGGCTGATTGACTAGATCTGAGGTGAATGGAAAACTGTGAATTTAGATTTTTCATCACATTGTTCAAGTCTCACAAGATGCTGATCATATGACTGCACTATGTATTAAGCAGTGGAACACATGACGGCTTACCATGACATTGGCATTATGAGTGCTAAACTGAACTTCCACGTTTGGCACGGAGTTCCACTTTCCAGCTCCACCTCATGTTCATCTGCCCTCACTAGTACTACTAATCATACAGAGTTTCTGAAGAGGAAGGTTCTTGTGTCTCAGAAAGTTGCCAAACAAAAAGCTGCCAGACAAATCAAAGTCTTTATTAAATATTGATGTTAGACTAGACTATTTCAAGCCTGTCTAACACAGTCTCAAAAAACTTAAAAATTAAATCAGATGCTGAAAGAATGCCTTGCAGATGTTGGAAAAAAATGCCTGGCATGATGTACTTCAATAATTCACTGCATTTTGGCCCCATTGACAGATCTTTCCTGCTAAAATATACATCAACTGTCACGACTGTTTCCTAATACAAGGATATATTCATATGCATCAGGGCATTTTGAAAACATAAGATGAAGAGGTTCTCTGACTGTGAAAGAGAGACTTGAGTTTCAGCCTCTAGAGGTCTGAGGTGTATATATCCATGGCATACCGAGGTGCACAGGCTCAGCTGTGCTCGGGATGCTCAGAACTGGCTTTTAAATACATCAACTAAAACCATATCTTAATGTAGCACCACCACTACAACAATGAGGAAACTGTATTTGGTGCCATAATTTTCAAGACTTCAACAGCACTCAGAGGCAATATTCAGTTATTTATAAAGATTTTCTACCCTTACCATAGCTTTAGCTTACCGATAATATGGAGTACATCAGGGCGGATAAGTGGCTCTCCTCCAGTCAGGCGGATCTTCTCCACCCCCTCGTGGACAAAGAGTCGAGCCAGAGTCAGCACCTCCTCTGTGGTCAAGAGCTGGCTCCTTGGGGTCAATTTCACTCCCTCCTCTGGCATACAGTACTGACCTGAGGCAAAAAAAAAACAAACAAAAAAAAAAACGCTGTTACAAAATGCCAACAGGAGATATAGACAACAGTCTTTATTCAGTATAGACATTTATGACTAATATATTCCCTTTTTAATCTGTAAGTTAAAGGGCTCATATCCTATATCTTTCTTGCATTTTATTTCGTCCCCTTACACTTATGCGTATTAATGTACCAAAAAAGTCATAATTCATTTATACATGATCATTTTCCAACCTCTCTTTATCCATTAGAACTAAACAGGCTGCTTTTGTTACTGTGCCTTAAAATTGATGTACATAAATGAGCTCTGTCATGATTGGCTGTCCTATATAGTGCCTCATTCAAAAACAGTCCAGGCTGAAACACTCCTTATAACCTCAGTACTGTAGACTGAATATAGACGCAAATATTTGGGACACAATGAATTCAAAACATGCCATATCTTACATTCCCTATATGGACTGAATTGACTGGAAAGTGAATGACACACATTGACACTTTAACAGTGCGTGCATACAACATTTTAATCTCTTAAGGCAAATAAATTAGAAAAAAATGGGATTTCCAGGATATCGGCCCTTTAAATCAACTGGGAGATGGGCAGCAATAACTTGAGAGAAGATCCTTCCTGGCCCTCCACAAAGTTTGAACTGGCTGGAAAGGCACATGCCACCAAGTGAATCACTCACAGCGCAGGTTGCATTTTTCTGTAAGGGAAATTCGCAGATAACTGTGCCTTCGTCCAAAAGCGTCCGTGAGGAATTCTGAGAAAGGCAAGACGTCCTTCAAAACACGCCTGTGACCATGCGCAACAACTACTTCCTGAATGCGGAGGGAAAAGAGAGAGACAGAAAAAAGTGTTAGAACATTAGTGTGTTTCAATGTGTTAAGGAACCTTATGAAACTAAAGCTCTTGATCTTGACCTTAATGCAGCCTACATCAGTCCATGTTGCAACTAAAGTATTTTTAGTAATGTAAATAATATAACAATTTCTAAATTACACTGAAAAGTAAAGATTCTGTGCCTATTTGCTGTAATGATGTTTCAATAGAATTAAAATGGCTAAAATGGCGAAGTTTCCTTCGGGATCCATAAAGTAAGCAAGTAAGTAAGTAAGTAAGTAAGTAAGTAAGTATGTATGTATCTATGTATGTATGTATGTATCTATCTAAAGCTGCTCTTTTCATTTCTGGAAAATATTTTAACTGCTTAAGGGGGCTTGTCTCAGTCCCAAGCAAACCCCACTAAACACTGATTCAATTAGTGAAGAGAAGAAATATGATAGCATTGATCATTACTTGATTTAATCCAGCCATTGCAAATGACTGCAAAGGCTGAAAAAATGGGAAGTACCCTTTTATGCATGGCCTAAAAGCTAATGAAGATTCATATTACATGTTTACAGCAAGGGACATGACATATTGCATTAATTCACTGTCTCTGACCCCAATATAAGATTTAATGCATACTCGGTACTGTTGTCACCTGTTATACAGCATTTACACACTGGATGAAAAACTCAGTGTGATGAGCTCATTGTCAGGTAAGCAAACACTGCACAGCAATTCATAACAGAAAAATTCTCAATTCTCATTCTCAGAACCATTTCATTATGTTAACAACACAACACAGACTCTAACCAATGTTACAGGCTGTCCACTGCACATCCTGTATGTCCAGTTCTACTGAAACACAGGGGTCTCTCTTTCCTTGTCAAATGCAAGAACAGACTGAACATAAAAACTTAAGCAAGCTGCAAAAAACTAGTCTGCTTCAAGAAAACAAGCCTGTTTCAGGGTTTCTTGCTCGACTCTTAGCTGACATGCTTTGCTTTGTATAATCAGCTACAGAACAACTGATACGTATTCATGATCCAGTTCGGTCAACAAAGTTTGACAGCAAAAGATGATCCAATATCCAACAGCTTTTCTTATTTGTCATCAATGACGCCACGGCTAGAGTAACTGGTTTGTAGCTTTGGAGTGCCACATGATAAGCCTGTCCCAGTGGTCAGAGACTCATGATTCTGACTTATGGTCAGGATATAGTACATACAGTATATTCTGGAACATTAACACTCGGCCACCAAGTTACTGCACAGAACTCATCAAGACAGTCCAAATTGTCTTGGTTGTCAATGTTATGTTATGTTATGTAACGGCCTGGAGTAGAAGTGCTGCTCATGTCCCAGTGGGAACTCACCACTGCCAGAATTACATAAGCCATGAGGTGGGGAGCAACTATTCCTGTACTTCAGTAAACATTTTAAGGATTTGTGCGTTTCTTGGGTTTTCAAATTGTAATACGTAAGAATCTAGCATGATCCCAAAAAAGGGAAGAACAATTCCCAAGAAGCTAGGTGTAGGTGCACTGGTGGTCTGGTAGTGAATAAGACTGCTATGCATGGTTCTCTTCGTATGCACTTAGAAGAAAATCAGTGGAATTCACCTTATTGTCAACGTTAATGAAGCTCTAATTAAATGAGTGCGTCATTGCTCTGTAATGTTAGACTAAATGCATATAGTTAACAGTCCTACAGGAGCTAGAAGAGTCTTAACTGCTGAGTGGAGAATGATTAGACCAGGTCAGGCCAGGATTAACACCCGGGCACAACACGCGAAGTTTCCCAAGAAGTGCAGCCGACCAAATGTGCCGCCGGTGCTCACACAGCTGCAACAGAAAACAGTCTGAACTCAAACCCTGCTCCGCTTTACCTGCACAGGCTGGGCTTTAGCTTCTGTCACCTCACTGTAAGGCTGGTTTTCCTCTTTAGTCACAGAATAGCCGCGCTGCAGTAGTTTGTCTCCAGCTGGCACCCTCACTATCCGCAGGGCCTTGGCGGCGTGCGTCCTGCAGATAAGCCGACAGCACTGGCTGCTGTGAAAGGCCATTTCAGACGACGACTTTCCAGCTCAGCAATAACCGCGCCGCTATCGCTACTTTCTCCCTGTGAGGGTCCCTGAATCTGAAGATCAGAGCCAAAAACGTATTGACTTGCCCTCACACACAACAGAAGGAGTATCGCTCTTCAGCCAATCAGCTGCGTGACGCTGTGTGTTATGGGAAATGTAGTTCATCTTGAGTCTTGCTTTTTTTTAAAAGGGTACGTAGGCATTTCCCAAAGCAGATTATTTTAACATGCTGTAAAGAAATCCAAGCACATATAGTAACTTTAATAATAAGTTGAATTCAGAGTTATACAACGTTTAAAGTCGTATTCCACTCTTGCGCCAGGTGTGTTAATGATTCCCACCGGTACGTTTGGAGTTTGAACGTACATGATGCAGTCAAGAGCGTGGAAGCTACATCCAAATAATCCAGCAGCCTGCGTGTTTTTCAAAAGCTGTGAAATTTTGTAACCCTGATATAAGTTTGGGTTTCAACACGAATGGCTCCTGAAAGCTTTGAGGCCTTCATCTAGGACTGCGGTGCCCAGCTCCATTCCTGGAGGGTCAGTGTCCAGCACAGTTGGGTTCTGTTGGGATTTACCTGCTAAAATACACCTAATTATGCTCACTTGCCAGGTTTAGTGGGTATGTTTGTGTAGGGAAACTACCAAACTGTGCTCGACAATGGCCCAAAGTTGTGCACCTCGGATTTAGGACAATATTGTTTTTCATAGAGAAAACATTTACACTGACACATCTAAATTTAAACCACGTGTGTTAAATTTACCTGCACAGGTAAAACAACCAAGCAGGAGCACACCTCACCAATTGTTCGAAGACTGAGAACAAGTGGTAGATGTGTTGAAAGAGAAGGTTTGCGGCCATTAGCCTTTCACGGGTGAGGTAAGACATCCTGGTTAAACCCCTTAAAATCCCAAGCTATTTACACACTAAGGCATATTATTCAGTAATTAGAGGGACTTCAATGCAAACTGGCTGAGCTATTTTTATGTTATAGAAGAGTGTACTAAAACGTTGGTCTGTCGGAGTGTCCTGGCCTTTTAAAGTGTTGAACTACGAAGCTGAATTTATTGCCATTGTAATTTATGGAAGAAGCGATAAAGATAACCTACTACAAACAGTTGCTGTCTCTGAGTTTTGAGTCCTAGACAACAGTCACAAGGTATTCTGACCTTTTCCTCTATGCAAAACTGTTTCTTATCCATGGCATTTTTGGCATGTCTTACTTGATCAGCCTGATCCTGCCACAGTATTTCAGTGCGATTGAGGTCAGGAATCCGAGTTGGACATTATAAAGTACAGAATGTATTGTGTTTGAGCCACTCTGCTGTTGGTTTACTCATGTGATTTGGTTCATTGTTCTATTGAATTATTTTTTGCATATGTTGCATTTGCGATATTGCGTGTGTTGCTTTACATCACCGGACAAACACCCAGACATTGTGCTGTAGAATTTCCTGTTTTCAAAGTCACTTTGGTGTCCTTAGTCACCTTATACTGAAATTAGCAAAGCAGCTCAGAGCAAGATCACATTTCTCTTGCATTTATGATGTCATGATCACAAAAAACTGACCTAGATCAGATCTCTTACACCTCTGGTGTTTACTAAATACATTTTTTCAACTTTTAACAAAAGGAATTGTATATAGTGCCATAATAGAGAAAAAAAACATTTAATCATGTAAAGGGACAATTATTAATTCAAATGATTCTTTGAGTGTTTGCAGTTCTATATACAACCATAGCTTTTACTATAGAACCCTGGAAGGACCATTAAGGGTGTAGTGCAGAAGTATTCACTCTTGGTCCTGGATGGCTGGTGTCCAGTCTGCTCAATCACACCTGATTCAAGTCATCTGTTAATTGCCAGGTTTAGGGGCTGTGTTTGACGAAGGACCTCACCAAACTGTGCTGTTGAGCCATGAGGTTGTTTCTTATTATTTGGTGTGAACTGTGTTAACACACTGGAAAGTTCTAAGAAAGACCTGGCAGCAGAGCAGACAGGCAGATGTATCACGTTTTGCTTGTTTTGACCAACATTGGGGGCTGGTTGCTGCTATCTAGTAACCACGTCTACCACTTGTTTGCCTAGAGAATACCACTGTGTAGAACTCAGCCAGAAGCTAGGAAGTGTCGTGGCTTCATAGTTTACCACAGCTTCACCCACTATGGTAGGCCACTGTATGATTTTCAGGTTTACAAAGTTACTTAGTTAGTACCTAATTTTATCAGTCAGACTTTACCACAATTTATTACAGTACAACTGTGTATTTTACTGTGGTCAAAGTACATTTAACTGGAACTATCCACCTTTTTTATTTCATAGAAAAAAACACTGGATATTTTACTGGTATGTTGGCCACTGAACAGGAAATGTCCCTGGCTTTCATTTCAGAAACCAGACAGGTGAAAAGTCTTCACCAGCAATTCAGGTTTCACTGGATGTTTCTAAAGAAATTCCACCCAGTACCAATACCCAGTTCTAAACTACTCTATACACTCATAAACTATATCCCCTTTATTACCACACACACACACACACACACACACACACACACACACACACACACACACACACACACACACACACACACACATTATATTTCATATATACACACACTGAATTCTATCGTTATACAACATATCTAATCCTTACGACACTGCTGGGGTTGTTAACGTTGTCTTTGATCAAGATCACTTTTCCTATTATTATTATTATTATTGTTATTATTATTATTATTATTATTCATCTTAGATTATTTTTTCTTTCCTTTCCTTTTTTCTTTTTGATTTTTTTTAGTAATTTAAAAAAAATTCTCTTTTCCTGTCTAGGTACCTGTCTGTTTTTTGCTTATATGTCCTCCTTCATGAATGTATCACAAATAAAAATGAAGTCTCAAAGAAAGAAAGAAAGAAAGAAAGAAAGACAGAAAGACAGACAGACAGACAGACAGACAGACAGACAGAAAGAAAGAAAGAAAGAAAGAAAGAAAGAAAGAAAGACAGACAGACAGACAGACAGACAGACAGACAAACAGAAAGACAGAAAGAAAGAAAGAAAGAAAGAAAGAAAGAAAGAAAGACAGACAGACAGACAGACAGACAGAAAGACAGAAAGACAGAAAGACAGAAAGAAAGACAGACAGACAGACAGACAGACAGACAGAAAGAAAGAAAGAAAGAAAGAAAGAAAGAAAGAAAGAAAGAAAGAAAGAAAGACTGACAGGCAGACAGACAGACAGACAGACAGAAAGACAGAAAGAAAGAAAGAAAGAAAGAAAGAAACTCCACCAGCAACAAAGAAAATTTAGTTCTTGTTTCTAATAAAGAACTGTAGTAATATTGTTAGAAATGAGATGGTGTAGAGTTGCTTTATGATAGTGTAGTGGTTAACACCTGCCTTCTACACTGTAGACTGGGGTTCAATCCCCACCTGGGTAAGCACCCTACACTACACCAATAAGAGTCCTTGGGCAAGACTCCTAACACCACCTTGGCCTACCTGTGTAAAATCATCAAATTGTAAGTCGCTCTGGACAAGAGCGTCAGCCAAATGCCATAAATGTAAATGCTTTGCTATAGAACTGCAAAGCAAGAGACTTTAAGATGGATTGAAAGATCTCCAAATAAGATGGATCACTTGGGTGCGTAAATTCAACTGTAAAGAAACTGTAAATGTTTTATAACATGTCTTGTTAACTGATGAACAATAATAGTTTAAAGTCTCCTCTTCTTCTTTTCATGTTAACACAGAGAAAGTAAGTTAAAGCTGCTGCCCTCTAGTGTACAAAAAGAAAAATGGCCTTACATTGAAAACAAAAGAAACTTGCACCTGCATGTTCATGAGTTAGGCTGCTCTTGTGATTTACCATAAAATCGCTTTGATTAGTGATGGCTGGCCCTGTGACTATCATGGTGTGACTTGTGACTTCCAAAGTTACTTGGAAGATTCTCGAGCCCTTGTGTCATTGATTTATGTAAAGCCCTCATTATGAGGCAGTGAAGAAAAGTCAGTAAATTACAAAAGTTATTGTGTCACACTGGCAGTCTTGGGAAAGAGACAGTAGAGGCAGTGATAGATCTACAGCTGAATAATTGGGGTGGGTTTGGGTGCACTTGCTAGAAACAAGGGTTTTCCACAATTGTTTCTGAAACAGCTCAATAATCGAAAACTGTCACTAAATAGAAAATAGACATCTCTGAAATTAAATCTGAAAAAAAAAAAATAACCACAGCACATGAATGATTATGTAATTTTGACCCTCCAAATGAAAATACATATTTCCTGAGCTCATTCTAGATCATGAGTCATTCAAGTCCTGGAGAACATAGAGTAAAATATTAAAAATGTTTGTATGATAGTAAACTTGAGTGTTATATTAAACATTCAGCAAAGCTTGAATAAAAAATATTGGGTATAAAATGAAAACACAGCTTTAAAAACATTGTATCTGTGTGGGCACGGTTAATGTCAATCAGTTTGATCGACAGCTCTCTGTCAAACCCTCCTAGCATGTTCTGCCACTCATATAGAACAAAAATCATAACCCAGCTTTTATGTGATGGTAACAGATGAGAACAGTCACAGTCAAATAGATATGCAGGATGGACGGATGAACAAACACCCAGGCAAAGCAATGCTGGTCTAACTTTAGCTCACTAAGTTTCTCTGACTCTTAAACTGTTTTGTGTGGACGGGGCAAGAGACGTCAGCCTTGTGATTGGTAGGGGGAATGCTTACGGAAGCATTACCCAGGATTAGGACCACCTAGTTTTACATCTGGGAGGGAGGAGAGAGATGTTATTTTGCTACTGTCTCTGTGTTGAACAATGTTTCATTGAAACTGTGTGAAACAGTGTGCAACGGACTTTGAGGGAGGTCTTCTTTTGTTTGATGGGTGTATCAGAGGTGTTATCCAATCAGCAGTGATGTGTATATAAACCCTGCTGTACTGATGAGCAGTGCACACAATGGATTCTGAAAAGTCCTCTACAAATGCCTCCACTGCAGCTTGGTGTACTCAGCTATTGAGGACACTAGAAGATGTATGGGGAAGAATTAAACTCTTCGAAAGACTAAATTAAATTCTTCGGAAAAATAATGGCCTTCTCAGCTGCCATAGTTGAAACACTTGTGTAGCACAATGTTCAAAACACCACTTTGTTTTTTAGTTGTTTTGCTACGTTTTGTCTGAGGTGAATGCAGCCATGGTGAAATATGCTGCGCTCCCTTCACTGGCTTCCTGTAGCTGCATGCGTCAGATTTAAAACCCTAATTCTTGCATACAAAGCCAAAAATGGGGCAGTCCCTACCTACTTGATGGCAATGGTGAAATCTCGAACTGTACCACGAGCCCTTCGAGCTTCGAGTACAGCTCAGCTTGACCAGTCATCCTTCAAGGCGCACGGAAGACAAGCATCGAGAATTTTCTCTGTACTGCCACCCAAGTGGTGGAATGGCTCCCACTGGCTGTCCGAACAGCAGAGTCTCTTGCTGCCTTCAAACGCAGACTGAAGACTCATCTCTTTACACAGCACTTAAATGAGCATTGAATTATAAGCTGCACTTATATTTTATTGTATTTCCCTGTGTATTGTAGTTTATTGTGCTGTATTTTTATTGTATTGCACTGTGTATTGTATTGTATTTTATTGCATTGAATGACACAGAGTTCTGTGTTTAAC
The DNA here is from genome assembly GCF_015220715.1 of Pygocentrus nattereri. Taxonomy (NCBI): domain Eukaryota; kingdom Metazoa; phylum Chordata; class Actinopteri; order Characiformes; family Serrasalmidae; genus Pygocentrus; species Pygocentrus nattereri. Next base: position 35,401,997 of record NC_051220.1, on the reverse strand, counting down.
TCTGTTCCTTTTTCTCTCAGTATCAACGTGGACTTTTTGTTTCTAGCAGTATCTGAGCTCAGGACCGTCTTTCTCTCCAACCTATTGGTAACTAGCAAAGATACTTTCTCTAGATAGACAAAGCACTTCTTGTAAGTCGCTCTGGATAAGAGCGTCTGCTAAATGCTGTAAATATAAATGTAAATATATAAATGTACATTTAATGGTCATTTATTGGTCATTGGAATGTTATTCAAAGGGTATACTTAGTACATGTTTACTGTTTGTCTGCAAGAACAAGATTAACCTAATTAGAAAGGTGGCACAGGTTTAGGTTCACTTGCTCTCTAAGACTCAACAGCAGATGAAACCACAGTGTCACTTTTGAAGCAACCTATAAAAGACAGGATGGTCTTTCACACACGAAGCAGAAGCATTTAAATAGGCATTTTAGGCTACTTCTGATGTTTTTGTTTTTTCATGCTATGAAACCTACACCAAAATGTACACATAGATAAAGTACAGCCTGCCTGTTAGCCCATCAAGGCCTTATTTTATCTAAACTAATGTTTTCACTGCATTGGAGACACTGTCCATGTAAGATGAGGTTGAATTTGAAAGCTCTGGGAGGGGAAACTAGTGGAAATATATATATATATATATATATATATATATATATATATATATATATATATATATATATATATATATATATATATATATATATATATTTATATATACATATATTTATATATACTGCTCAAAAAAATAAAGGGAACACTCAAATAACACATCCTAGATCTGAATGAATGAAATATTCTCATTGAATTCTTTGTTCTGTACAAAGTTGAATGTGCTGACAACAAAATCACACAAAAATCAATGGAAATCAAATTTATTAACCAATGGAGGCCTGGAATTGGAGTCACACACAAAATTAAAGTGGAAAAACAAATGACAGGCTGATCCAACTTTGATGTAATGTCCTTAAAACAAGTCAAAATGAGGCTCAGTATTGTGTGTGGCCTCCACGAGCCTGTATGATCTCTCTACAATGCCTGGGCATGCTCCTGATGAGGTGGCGCATGGTCTCCTGTGGAATCTCCTCCCAGACCTGGACTAAAGAATCCGCCAAATCCTGGACAGTCTGTGGTGCAATGTGACGCTGGTGGATGGAGCGAGACATGATGTCCCAGATGTACTCAATCGGATTCAGGTATGGGGAACGGGCGGGCCAGTCCATAGCTTCAATGGGCCCTCATACCATCCTCATGGAGGCTTCTAACCGTTTGTGCAGACACATGCACATTTGTGGCCTGCTGGAGGTCATTTTGCTGGGCTCTGGCAGTGCTCCTCCTGTTCCTCCTTGCACAAAGGTGGAGGTAGCGGTCCTGCTGCTGGGTTGTTGCCCTCCTACGGCCTCCTCCACGTCTCCTGGTGTACTGGCTGGAGTGTGAAAGCACCACCAACATTCAAAAGTGACCAAAACATCAGCCAGAAAGCAGAAAGGTACTGAGAAGTGGTCTGTGGTCCCCACCTGCAGAACCACTCCTTTATTGAGTGTGTCTTGCTAATTGCCAATGATTTCCACCTGTTGTCTATTCCATTTGCACACCAGCTGTGAAATTGATTGTCAATCAGTGTTGCTTCCTAAGTGGACAGTTTGATTTCACAGAAGTTTGATTTACTTGGAGTTATATTGTGTTGTTTAAGTGTTCCCTTTATTTTTTTGAGCAGTGTACATATTAGTCTTGTATATTTAATTAAAAGAAGTAAACAAAAAGTGAACTTTAATGAAAATTGGTTAACTCATTCTATTCAGGGGGTAAACATAGAGAATATGTTAACCTATCATCACTTAGAAAATCAACAAGATATGTCATCTGAACAGGGGTGCCCAAACTTTTGCACAAGACTGTACACAAGCTCACTGGAGAAAACTTTAGTCATATGCAACATTTCTTTTCAAGTACCTGATTACACATCACCTTGCCTCAATAGCACCATCAATCCAGTGGGGTAAGGGAGCATACCAGTCTCCTGTCCACTCTAGTCCACTCGACCATGAACTGGGTGCACATTTCTGTTCCTGTGTGCCTGTAACCTAATGTTTAATACGAGAACTATAAAATAAAAAGGCAGGGTGTGTGGAGTCAATACAACTTAAAAGATACATCTTAATGGAAAATGGTACAGTTATGTTTCCTGGCAGAATGTATTGAAGACATATCCTTGAGGGTAACACCAAGAGGTGTTATTTGTGTAGTGAATGTTCTAATTAAGACCCTCGCTTGCTGAAATATGTCAGCAGTTTTCTTCTAATTAAATACATCCATCCTTTTTCTAAGCCACTTCTCCCTCAGGGTCATGGGGGGGCTATCCCAGTGGTCATCAGGCAGGATACACCCTGGACAGGTCACCAGTCCATCACAGGGCAGACAGACAGACACACCCACCCAAGGGCAATTTAGCATATCCAATTGGCCTGACTGCATGTCTTTGGACTGTGGGAGGAAACCAGAGGAAACCCACAGAGACACGGGGAGAACATGCAAACTCCACACAGAGAGGACCCTGTTCACTTGGCCAGGGAATCGAACCCAGGCCCTCCTTGCTGTGAGGCGACAGCGCTACCCACCGCGCCACCGTGCCATACTTCGTGCTGCCTCAAATTAAATACAATTAAATGAAAATTTGATTATGAAAAATTGAAATGAATTTAACCTTCTAAAGTGGATGTAAAAAGAACCCAGTTCCTCTCAGCTTGGACTTTGGGTTACTTTTTTCCTTTGAACATGCATAGCAGCAAAGAACCAAGGATTGTTTTATTGTTTACCACAAGACAGTTGACGCCATCTAAGGTCTAAGTGTAGCTTTTTATTGTTATAAATGGTTGAACACATTTCATTTGTGCGCAGACAGTGGGCAGATATTCACATCTACAGCGGTTTTATATATTCTGTATAGACTTTCATTCGAGAGTTCGTTACACTAAAACTCAAACATGTCAAACATGTAGTAGAAACCACTTTCTGTCTTGAACCTGCAAGAAATGTTTGGAGGTTGTGCTGCAGAGACGCAGACTATAAAACTAATGCATATGCAAAATTTAAGACTTTGAAAAAGTGTCATGTCAAACTGTGTCACTAGATGGCAGTGCATGTTAATATATTGCTTAGTTTAGGTCACATCATAGCCGGCTCGGTGTCAGAATGCAATGACTGGCCCATAGAGTGAACCCAGCGTGGCCTTACTGCCCACACTGAACTATGGTAAAGGGGAGGAACATTTTCAGTAACTTTTGTTCACATTTCAAGTGTATTAATATATTTCCGTAACACTTCATTTTCTCCATCTTAATGAGAATAATGATGAGGCCTGCTGGAAATTTTTACTCAGGCAGTCATCTTTCTCAGATAAGCAAACTTTAGACAATGAAGAGTGAGTTTATTCAATGTAATGTTGTGCAATTGGCACGTCAACATTACTAATCAGCCCCTTTATTTAGACTGGACTGTTTTGATACACTTTCCCCTAAAAGTACAGGTCATGATTAGTCTGTTATGTGTGATTACTTTATGTAAAAGCCCTTTAATCACACTGTTTACAACTAATTAAAACTAACATTTGACAGTAAAAACATTAGACAACATTAGAATAAATACAAATAAACACTAATGCAGTTAAAAGTAACACAAGGTTCTTTCTTTCTCAGTGCCCCAAGCCATTATATGGATTTGATTTCATTTATGAAAGGATTGATTAGCCATTAAGGAAACAGAAAAAATAGTAGGGTGCCATGAGGAGAGGTTTGATATGAGTTATGAAAATACACTGATAGAAAATCACCACTTATTGTATTAATATTATTTTATTTATCCTAAGTAAAATAATACAGTTGTGTGCTGGAGGTTAGGGAACCAGCCTTGTGACTGGAAGGTCGCCAGTTCGATCCCCTAAGCTGACAGCAAGTGACTGAGGTGCCTTTGAACAAGACACCTAACCGCCAACTGCTTCTCGGGTGTTGTGGATAGGGCTGCTCACCACTGTAGGTCACTGCCCCCCTAGGGTGTGTGTGGTCACTAGTGCATATGTGGTGTTTCACTTCACGGATGGGTTGAACGCGGAAGTGAAATTACCCCGTTGTGGAACTAATAAGGGTCTCTTAATCTTAATGAATGTTTTTCTAAGCAAATTAATGTGTATTGCACAAATACTCTGGCTGCCTAAGACATGACTTTTGCTTAGCATTATGTATACATACATACGTATATGTATGTCAAATTACGTTTGTTGCTTTTATAAGTGAAAATAAATATAACGTATCCTCTGCAGAGAACACACTTCTGCACATTTTAATCCACAATTACTGTTTATTTGCTGAATTTAACATATTTAGTATTAGGACAAATTTTATATTTTGTTTTTTTCCTGTGTTAAACTCACCAAATATATAGAAATGGTGCGCTAAAATGTCCAGAACAATGCTATATTTAAGTTTGTTTGTTCCCTGTTGAGGAGGTGTGAACTTATTTTCATTTAGAAAGTCAACAAAACATGTCATTTTACCAGGGGTGCTGATACTTAATTTGACTTTTTTGTAAGCTTAATTAGTCTGTCAGTAAATACCCCTTCACTGATGTAATGTGCTAATTTATCTTAGTACTTAAACTAAAACAATAATAAAAATGTTCCCTGAAAGGTACAACAGTGGTTTAAAGGTCCAACTGTGAACCTTACATACGTTTTTCCAGGTGAAAAGTATGTATTTATGTCTATGTGGGGTCAATACAACTTAGAAAATATCATTTCAATTGATTATGGTACAACGGTGTTCCCTGACGTAAGGTACCCTTGAGGGGACCACCCCAGTGACAAGTGGGGTACTGTCCCAGTGACTGTTTCATGGCTTTTTTGCTTTTTGGGAGTGTAGAGCAAGTATTTAAACATGCACAAGTACCTATTAGCCCTTATTTTTGGTGATAAAATCTCAAAATCATGACTGCATGGGCCACACTAAGTCACCTCTCTATCCGCGGTGCTTCAGCGCTCACATCTTGGGGTCACTGTGAACAAATCCGAACGATTCTGAAGTGACACTTCCTAGATTGATACTGTAGGCTGTTCATTTTCATATTGGCCTTTTTTTTATTGTTGTGCTGTTGGGCTTCATCCAAGAGTTCATTTCTGAGCAGCAATTGCAACACAGTGAATTGCCAAACTGACGCTGGACCTGATTCACTGGAACAACACGGCAATACTCAGTATGAATTACCAGCATAGGATTGCTTTACGCCCTGATGTGTGACTGGAATAAGCAAAGAAATGAAAGGAAGTGAGAATTACGTAACGAATGAAGGAATGCATACCACAATATCTTGTTTGTTTATTCATTTACTTATTTATTTGAAAGTAAGACATTTTCACAACAGACACATACAGCTCCAAACACAACTGTAAAAGCTCTTGAATGATTTTGAAATAGATTTCACTCCTAACACCAAGATGTCAACTTAGTAAAGAATCAGGATTTATTACATCATTTGACCAACTGAAATACTGAGCCATCCACTCATGTTCATAAACGTGACATAATATCAGGTACCGAATGCACCTTGCCCACCAGGACGCTTTTCGAGTCGGAGGTTTAGGACCACGTGCTTCACGTAGGTCTGCATATCATTCCAAATGGAAATTCTCAATTTTACACGAACGTTATAAGATCTCCATGATGCCATGTGTCTTCAAAGGCTCACGTGACTTGAGCCCCAGAAGGGACCAGCTGTATCTTAGCAATAGTTCCAATACGCAGGATCACAGATTATGTATGAAGCCCTGTATTATTTATGGCTGTTAGTAAAGCATTGATTTGAAATGGTGATTTTTGTGATGTAAAATGCTCTTGGGACAAAATTAAGGTACCAATGACACGCTAGCTATTGCCAATTTGTCTTATAAGTAGTGCAGGTTTGCATACAACTTTGTCACTGACTGAATAGAGGCACTATGGAGGGTGGTGGAGTGTTATTGCCTGTGGAAAACGAGTAGCGAATGGCCTCCCGAAGGATGAGAGAGGTGCATTCAACCAAATATAGACCGACTTAAGAAAAAAAAAAAAAAACAGAGAAGTAGCAAAGTCTAACAATCATGAGATACCCACCAACATAATCAAACTGTGTGGACAAGCAAAGTACAACTATCAAGAATACCATTTGCATGTTTTTTTTGTTTTGTTTATTATTATTATTATTATAATCCATTTAAATAACCAAAGGAACAAACACTGACATACATATTGCTGTTTTTGTTGTTCTTTTCAGATAAAGCAATTAAAAATAAAAAAGGAGAAAATATTGGAAAGCAGGACATGTACAGAGGGGTTCAGAGATGGCTTGCTTAAAGATCTACAAGGGTCCAAAGACTGACAGACAGACTGGTGTAACTCACAGTCGTCACGCACTTTGTTTTTTTTTTTGTTTTGTTTTTTTTTTGGTATTAAACTGATTTTCTCCACTAAATTCCTCTATTCTCTCTCTTTCATTAAGAAAGATCTTAATTCTCTTCCAGATCCTTGGTGGCCTTGAAAAATCCCCAACATAAATAAGCAACAAAGAAGATTCCTTCAAATCCACGCCAGGCATTATTCCGCTTTGGTCTGGCAAAGATGACAGCGTTCTCCGACAGCGCACTATCCCGTCCGCTTCCCAAAGGAATGTTTGAAGTAAACAGTTCAGAAATATTGCAACTGATATCAGTTCTTCGCACTAGCAAGAAATTAGAAGTGTCTCAGCATCATGTCCGTGATTCCTGGCAGGCATTCGGCTTGTTCGTTCTACGTTCGACTATAAAAGGAATGCAGTTTTTTTTCTTTTATGTGATCAGTAACAAAGTGCATCTGGTTTCATGTCTGGCGCTCGAGGCTCGCCCAGTGTTTGAGGGTGCCCGTTTGGTTTTAAACTCTACAAGTCTGCAAAAAACGGCATCTATCGATCGAGCCGTAAAAATACGCTAGAAAAGTAATACATAGTCATCATCACAATTTCCTCTTTAATACCACAGTGTCTGCCCAATAGAAAGCAGTATTGCTTTGTAAAGGGTTGGAGGCTGAACCTAATATGGCTAGAGTTTGTCCTCAGGTACATACCCCTGTGTTCTGACATGTTTTGTACGCTGTGTGCAATTGCTTTTAGTAATGCTTGTGTGGCTCACTCACACAGACAAAAATCCCTGACAATAAATTCAGTGAAGTGTTTCTTTTTTTCTTTTTAATATACATAGCAAAAATAATGTAAAAGTTTGCAACATTACCATGGTTCCTGTGCCAGGTATTGATAAAGTCGAAGAGGTCAGCCTTTAATAATACACGTTTGTTTCTTTCTCTTTGTGACACTGAGGCTCATCCAGTGAACCCTTGACATGATTCTTTTAAACAGCAGGACACAATATACAACCGGACAATATATTCACACAGGTCATAAATACAAAGGGCAGTCAATGTAAATGTCAAGCTGGTTTGTTGAGGACGTCCACCTAACTCTGTAGTGTCCGATCCCAGACTGTACCGAATAGGGCCTTCCCCAATCCCTTTTTGCTGTCCCTGTCTTTTCCCAAACCATGGGAAAAACACTTTTTCAAATGGTGTTATTAACTGCTCGTGACCGAATACGGCAAGTGCAATCAGAGCAAAACCGAAGGTCTTCTCTTTCGTTCTTGTGCTTAGTCTCAATTCTGGTCTCAGTTCCAGTCCAGCCTTGTTCTTTGTCGTCGTGGGTGAAAATGTTTGATTCTCACAAACACATAAACAAAACAAACGGAAAAAAATCCCTTCTGAGACATTTTAAATAAAACGAGCAAACTAGCCCTTGAGGGTTCTCGGCTTTGTAGAGATGAGGTCCTGGGACAGTTCCCAGCTGGGGATGAAAGAGTGCGGCTGGGCTGCGACTCAGAGAGCCAGCAGGGTGGGCGAGTTGAGCGAGTCTGACGACTGGTCTCCACTGCTGCTGCTGCGCCGGTGGGCTTTGGAGCATGACTCTGAGGATGGCGAGGGGCTCTCAGGTTCCAGCATGCTGGGGTAAGTGAAGATGAGGCTGGGGTTGCTGGGGGTGGACACCGGAGTGGATGCAGCCACCACGGGAGTGTTTAGGCTGTCACCATCAGAGCAGTAAGCGCCCCCGCCCAGGCAGATGGGCTTGATGACTGAGTGCTGGCTCTTGCCCTCATCTTCCTCGTAATCATCCTCCATGGGCTCTTGCTTCACCACCACCGGGCTCAGGCTGTTAAGCGGGCCCCGCGAACCCAGGCCGGGACGCATGGTCAAGGGGAGAGGGGTGCACTGCTGGGGAAGTGACCCCTGGTGCCGCTCATCTAGAGGCAGCTTGCAGACCGGGTTGTGGGCCACCAGCATGAACTCCAGCTTGTCCTTCTCCTTCTGCAGTGTCTCGATCTCTTTCTGTAGGTCAGCTTTCTCCTCCTCCAACTTTTCAGTCTCCTTATTTAGAAGAACACAAAAAACACACAAAATGAGCTGGAAAGTTTCAATAAACAAAAAACACACTTTTAGCTCTTTCACCTTTTGTATAAAAAGAACTGTATGTTTTCTGTACTTGAAATAAGTGGTTATCACATTACTCAAAAAAAAAACTTTTTAAAGAAAAACTTGTTTCAGTCACTCTTGATAACTACAACAGTGGTGAACATGAGGTTATAGTCCCTGCTGTAAATTTTCTAAGGTACACTCAAGGGAACAGAGCAGATAAATCCACACAGTGTCTACTCACAGGGCCTATCCCTGTTTGAACTCTATGACCTCAGTGCCGTATATGCCACACCCTAACATCAAATAACCACCACACACTGTACTCTCTGATTTACCATGACTGCTGCTGCTCGCACGCAATCCTATTTAAGGAGCTAATTAATTACTAATTAAGTTATTAACTGAGTATTATTGCTTAATATCACTTATCATTCATTTATTAATCTTAAAACACTATTATTCAGCAACTATTACACATTATTCTGTAATTACTATGTAACTAATATGTAGTTATGTAGTAATGAGAGCAAGAAAATGAAGTGTGAACACATATGCGCTGCCCCCAATTCTAAAGGCCTAAATTGGTAGTGTGCATTGCTGCATTTACTCCATAACTGTTTCTGCCACACCCTCTGGGGTTGGGGGGTTAAACCGACCCAGACAGCATGACTAGACGACCAGAGATAATTCGCAGGCCGTCTACATATGTTGGTATGAGGAAGAAGGAAACTAAAAGCAAAGTAGCCTCCATCATTACAAAGAAA